>NC_057808.1:496326665-496626665 GCF_018294505.1 Triticum aestivum | reverse complement strand
TGGTATCTGAATTCGTCCACCTCCATTGTATCAAAATGTGCATCATCGGGCAGGTAATCACCAGGATTGGTACCGGGCACCATCCCCGGCAGATTTGCGACGATATCGCTAGACACCTTGAGTGGGGGGCACGATTGGTTCTCCTGTTCTTCGAGCTAGGGAATTTTTTTCCCACTTCTTCGTTCTCCTAACCTTTGGTCACTTGAAGTAGTTCCCGACCGGCGTGCATCTTCCAATGTCTTTTTAAGACAGTGGACATGGTTGTCATCCGGCGAAGGCGGTGGTGGTCGCTTCGGGGCATTGATAGTGCGCTGAACTTTCAGGGAATCTATCTTCTCCTCCGGAGGTGGATGTTTCATAGCTCTTCGCGTTTCAAAGATGTCCTTCACATAGGCTTCATAGATCTCCGCGATTTCCTCCACGGTCCTCTCGTATGGTAACTTCTGTAGAGGCTTGAGAGATGGGTCTAATCTATATTGCCTCCAGCCTCTGGTTGTACTGCTAGCCGCCGGAGCGGCGGTGGCTGTCTTCCTTCGTTGCTTACAAGGTGGAGAAGGAGGCGGAGTGCTCCGACGCGCCGGAGAAGCTGAAGCGGCAGCGGCTGTCTTCCGCCGTTGCTGACGAGGCAGGGGAGGAGGCGGTCTGCTCGGACGCGCCGGACCAGACGGAGAAGGAGGCGGAGTTCCGCCAAATGCTAGAGCAGCCGAGAAGGAGGCGGAGTGCCCTGATCACTCGCAAGAGGAGGAGGAGGAATAGGAGGAGGCGGAGTGCCCTGACTCGCCGGAGGAGGTGGAGGCGTCTAGTTCGAAAGCTTAATGTGCTCCTTCCGCCATAGACATGGAATCTTCAGAGCAAGACCCAGTTGGATCTCCCCTTCACCGGTAGGGTGGTCAAGCTCGAGCTCCTCAAATCCCTCCATTATTTCATCCACCATCACAACAGCATAGCCTTGTGGAATCGGACGGCAGTGAAAAGTTGCGTCGGGTTCAGGAGGTGCAACAGAGACAATAGTCGCCTTGACTTTGATGTTCATCCATTGCGTCATAAGCTGGCAATGTTGAGCCTCCGTAATAGCATCCACGGGGTAGCTAGGAGCCGTGAAGTCAGGCTGCTGAACGAGCTAGGTGGAAGCCACGCTGCTTCTCCACTAAGATGGCGGGGTAGCTTCTGGGGTAGATCTGGCACCTCGCTGGCTCTCAACTTGTTCCTCTAGCTTTCGTACCCTTGCATTCAGCTTCTGTAGTTCGCTCTGCTCCAGTTTCCTCTTCCTCTCCCTTGTTTTGTAACCGCCTTCAGCGTTGTCCAAAGATCATCTTGTTGTCTATCGTTGACATAAGGAACTTGAGGGTCTACGTTCTTAGGCTGATTCCATAGCTGGATGCTGATCGGGATCATGTCCCTAACAATAGCCCCGCACTGAGCAGAAAATGCTTCCTTGGTCCGCCTGGGTTCAATCGGTTGGCCATCGTTCGTGATTGTTGTGATCGTGAACCTTTCATCCCGGTGCAACCTTTTCTTCGAGCCTCGTCTCGTTACCCAAGTTTGGCTCGATCCGGAGGGCTATAAAAGAAGAAAGAAGAGTTAATATATGTACATACCAAAACAATTAATGCATCAACTAGCTAGTCAGCATAGTCTTAATTAATATATATACCTCGCCGGACTTTGCAACACCTCCCTCCTCCGTTCGGTCACTGGAGCCGTCATCACGGTCTCCATCTTCCACCGGCATTCGGTCACCAGAGAAATCATGATCGTGCCCTTCCTCCTCCATTGTTCGATCACCGGAGCCTGCTTCACCCTCTCCTTCCAGACCATCGGTGTCGTTGAGATACGACAAGATATCACCTCCGCCAAGGATTATGTCCCCCAACAATTGTTCTGTTTCCAAGTCTCTGTGCTCCATAGTTTCTGCAAATATTACAACATGACAATTAATATGCAAACATGAGAGATGGATATATAAGTGGCAAACATAGACCTAGCTAGCTAATCACAACAAGGAATATTAATTAGTGGCCTCGAAGACAACGCTTCTAGGGTTTGGGGTGGCCTCGACGACGACGCTCTTTCAACTTGGTAAATTTGGGTGGCCTCGGCAACACTTCTAGGCTTTGGGTGGCCTCAATGCTTATAGGGTTTGGGGTGGCCCCGGCAACGCTTCTTGGGTTTGGGTCGGACCGCCTCTCTCATGAATGTCCGTCGTCCGGACCGACAAGGGATTTAACAAAATGGCGCCATTCTGGATGTGCAGAAAATGGTCCCTATTTTTCCTGATCTCGTCTACCCTTCTATATATATGTCACGTTGTCTAGTGTCAACGGATTCAAGAAAACCATGGCTTCATCATTAGCCGGAAGTAACAGGCGCACGATGGTATGAAGCTCTCCAAAGTTATTTCGGAACGGAGTCCTGATAGGATAATTCGCTTCTTGGTATGAGGTTGAGCAAGAGCCTTTCGAATATCGCTATTTGGGAGGCCTTTGCTGAACTTGATACGTTCATTTTGCATCATGTTTTCTTACTGTTATTTATAATGTTTTTATCCATATAATGCTTTTTGGAGCAATTCTAATGCCTTTTCTCACACAATTTGCAAGGTACACACCAAGAGGGAGAATTCCGGCAGCTGGAAATTTGGACCTGGAAAAGCTACGTCAGGCCATCTATTCTGCACAACTCCAAATGAGCTGAAATTTCACGGAGAATTTTTATGGAATATATAAGAAATATTGGAGCCAATAACTACCAGAGGGGGGCCATCAGGTGGGCACAACCCACCTGGGCGCGCTAGGCCCCCCTGGCGTGCCCTGGTGGGTTGTGGCCTCCTCGGCCCACCTCCGGTGCCCATCTTCTGGTATATAAGTCATTTTTACCTAGAAAAAATGAGGAGAAGATTTTCGGGGTGGAGCGCCACCGTCTCGAGGCAGAACTTGGGCAAGAGCACTTTTGCCCTCCGGTGGAGCAATTCTGCCGGGGGAACTTCCCTCCCGGAGGGGGAAATCATCATCATCATCATCACCAACAACTCTCCCATCTTGGGGAGGGCAATATCCATCAACATCTTCACCAGCACCATCTCATCTCAAACCCTAGTTCATCTCTTGTATTCAATCTTGTTACTGGAACTATAGATTGGTGCTAGGGGGTGACTAGTAGTGTTGATTACATCTTGTAGTTGATCACTATATGGTTTATTTGGTGGAAGATTATATGTTCAGATCCATGATGCTATTTAATACTCCTCTGATCATGAGCATGTTTATTATTTGTGAGTAGTTACTTTTGTTCTTGAGGTCACGGGAGAAATCATGTTGCAAGTAATCATGTGAACTTGATATGTGTTCGATATTTTGATAGTATGTATGTTGTGATTCCTCTAGTGATGCCATGTGAACGTCGACTACATGACACTTCACCATATTTGGGCCTAAGGAAATGCATTGTGGAGTAGTAAATAAATGGTGGGTTGCGAGAGTGACAGAAGCTTAAACCCCAGTTTATGCACTATTCCGTAAGGGACTGATTGGACCCAAAAGTTTAATGCTATGGTTAGAATTTATTATTAATACTTTTCTCGCCGTTGCGGATGCTTGCGGGAGGGTTAGTCATAAGTAGGAGGTTTGTTCAAGTAAGAACATCACCTAAGCACCGGTCCACCCACATATCAAATTATCAAAGTAGCGAACACAAATCAAACCAACATGATGAAAGTGACTAGATGAAATTCCCGTGTACCTTCAAGAACGCTTTGCTTATCATAAGAGACTGTTTTGGCCTGTCCTTTGCCTCAAAAGGATTGGTCTACCTTGCTGCATACTTATTGTTACTATTGTTACTTGCTCGTTACAAATTATCTTGCTATCAAACTACTCCGCTACTTACAATTTTAGAACTTGCAGACATTACCTTACTTGAAAACTACTTGTCATTTCTTTCTGCTCCTCGTTGGGTTCGAAACTCTTACATATCGAAAAGAGCTACAATTGATCCCCTATACTTGTGGGTCATCATAACTTCGTACCAAAAAGCGAATTATCCTATCAGGACTCCGTTCCAAAATAATTTTGGAGAGCTTCATACCATCACGCGCATGTTACTTCCGGCTAATTATGAAACCATGGATTTCTTCAATACTTTGACACAAGAGAACATGCACATATAGAATGGTAGATGAGATCAGAAAAAATATGGATCAACTTAATTATGCACATCCATAATGGGGGCATTCTTGATAAATCTCTTATAAATCTCGAGAGAGTTTGTCGGGTAGGGGGGGGAGGGGGTAGGAGACCGACAACTTTTTTTTCTAGGGTTTGGGTGTCGTCGAGAGTTGGTCGAGCGAGAGGGGGGGTGCTCCCGTGGTCTAAAATTGGTCTATCCACGATAGAAACATTTTACCTTGTAACTTAGAAAACAATGTTATTGGGGAGGGGGTATATCGACCCCCCCTCATGTCGAAGTTATCGGGCAGGGGCTATATCGACAACGACGACATACATACATGGAAAAAATGTTATCGGGGAGGGGGTATATCGACCCCCCCCCTCATGTCGAAGTTATCGAGGAGGGGGTATATCGACAACGACGACATACATACATGGAAAAAATGTTATCGGGAGGGGGTATATCGACCCCCCTCATGTCAAAGTGATTGGGGAGGGGGTATATCGACAACGCCGACATACATACATGGAAACAAATGTTATCGGGGCGGTATATCGACCCCCCCCCCCACATGTCGAAGTTATCGGGGAGGGGGTATATCGACAACGACATACCCGATAAAAAATAACAAGATGAAGAAGAAGAAAAAAAGAGGAGAAGAAGAAGCAATAGAGGACAAGAAGAAAAAATATAATAATAATATATATTCTTTTTTTCTTCTCCTCTTTTTTTCTTTTTCCTCTTCTTATTTATTTCTCCTCTTCTTCCTCTCCTCTTCTTCTCCTTCTTCTTCTCCTTCTTCCTCTTCTTATTTTCCTTTTTCCTCTCCTTCTTTTTCTTCTTATTCCTTCTTCCTTCTTCCTCTTTCCTTCTTTTTCCTTATTTTCCTGTTTCCTCTCCACTAACCTAAAATCTACTAACCTAAAATGCACTAACAATACAACTAAACTAAAATGCACTAAATCAACTATCATCTTTCATATGAACAAAAAAGCATACATATATGAAAAAAAATCAGCATATGAACAAAAAAATTAATACATATATGAAAAAAATCATCATATGAACAAAAAAAGCATATATCATCTATCATCAACATCATCATATCTATCATCAACATCATCTAACAAAATCATATGAAAAAATGCATATATGAACAAGGAGGATCGGACAAGGAGGTCGGTCGGACCGTAGCGCGAGGCGGCGCGGACCGGGGCGGTGACAGCGTGGAGGCGGTGACGGCGCGGGGCCGGTGATGAGGTCGGGCGGGTCGGCGAGGGCTCGGGCCGGGCAGGGGAGGCGTGGCGATGGCGTTGGGGCAGGGACGCGCGCGGCGACGAGGGCTCGGGGCAAGGGCGTGACAACGATGTCGGAGGCAGGGCGACGACGGCGATTGCGGGGCAGAGGGGCAGCCTGGCGGCATCGTCGGAGGGATCGAAGAAATGAAACGAAATTTTCACAAGTGCTTCTTATATAGACGAAGCATTGGTCCCGGTTCGTGGCACCAACCGGGACCAATGCACCCCTTTAGTCCCGGTTGGTTCCACCAACAGGGACCAAAGGTCAGTTTTCAGCAGACCAAAGGGCGGGAAACAGAGACCTTTGGTCCCGGTTGGTGGCACCAACCGGGACTAAAGGGGGGCATGGGTCCCGGTTCGTGCCACGAACCGGGACCAAGGCACCCCTTTTCGTCTCGGTTGCTGCCACCAACCGGGACCAAAGGCCTTGCGCCGCCCACGGCCAAAAGTTTAGTCCCACCTCGCTAGTTGAGAGGAGCTCGGGGTGGTTTATAAGCCCCACTGCGACTGCCCTCTCGAGCTCCTCTCAAATGCAGGCTTACGGGCCTAATCTAACACTACGCTGCATGTGGGCCTACTGGCCTTCTGCGGGCCTGAATCCTGGCCCATGGTTGGGTTTCTAGTCGTATTCAGGCCATGGTGGCTTAGTAGGTGGCATTTTTTCCAATTTTTTTGTTTTATTTTTTGCTTTATTTATTTTATTATGTTTCTACTTACAGCAAAATACTTACTATTTTCAGTGATTCTTTTTGCTTTTAGGTAATAAAAATTATAAACTTTCTAATAGTGCCATTAGTTTTCCAATTTTAATAGTTTAAATTTGAATTTTTTGACATTTGTGTCATCACTTGTTGGGGAATAACTTTACTATAGAAATAGATTTTTGAGTGATTCTTTTTCCTGCTATTTAATATTACGGTGTTTTATCATTATATTCAATTTGGTAAATTTTAGGTTATTTGAAATGTCTGTTTTAATCAAAATCAAATTTGCTATTTTAGTTTTCTATTAAAGTTTCAAACAAAAAAATTCTTTATGAAAATTATTTTTGCTATTAATGTTTTGAACAAAAAATACTAGACGTTTATAAAAGCTTTTTAGTTGATTCCTTTTGCTATTAGAGTTTCATTAAAGTTTTCTAGTTCATTCTTTTTGCTATTAGAGTTTCATTAAAGTTTTCAAGTTCATTCTTTTTTCTCTTAGAGTTTAATAAAAGTTTTCTAGTTCATTCTATTTTTATTAGTTCATTCTTTGAGCTAAATGACCTTGAAAATGAAAAGCACTTCAAATGAACACTGAAGAGGTTGAAAGTTGGCATGGTATCATCATTTCACTCACATAGCATGTGCTAAAAAGTTGAGAGGGTTACGGCAAAAACTAGATGCACTTCATGTACAAAATGGACAGCCTCTTTCGAAGTATCAGGGTTTCGGATGAAAACTCATTGTTACAAAGGGATTTCATTTTTTTGAACTTATTTGAACTCCAGACTTTTTGTGTGTTCAAAATGAACCATTCAAAGCCACATCATCAATTTTCAACCCTTTCTGACTTCATCTCGTATTTTTCATGCATTTACTGATTTTTTTGAGCTAAATGATGCTGAAATTGAAAAGCACTTCAAATGAACTCTGAAGAGGTTGAAAGTTGGCACGGTATCATCATTTCACCCACATAGCATGTGCTAAAAAGTTGAGAGGGTTACGGCAAAAACTGGATGCACTTCGTGTACAAAATGGACAATCTCTTTCGAAGTATCAGGGTTTCGGACGAAAACTCATCTGTAACAAAGGGATTTCATTTTTTTGAACTTATTTGGACTCCAAACTTTTTGTGTGTTCAAAATGAACCATTCAAAGCCACATCATCAATTTTCAACCCTTTCTGACTTCATCTGGTATTTTTATGCATTTACTGATTTTTTTAGCTAAATGACCCTGAAAATGAAAAGCACTACAAATGAACTCTGAAAAGGTTGAAAGTTGGCATGGTATCATCATTTCACACATAGCATGTGCTAAAAAGTTGAGAGGGTTACGGCAAAAACTGGATGCACTTCGTGTACAAAATGGAAAATCTCTTTCGAAGTATCAGGGTTTCAGACGAAAACTCATCTGTTAGAAAGGAATTTCAGTTTTTTGAACTTATTTGAACTCCAGACTTTTTGTGTGTTCAAAATGAACCATTCAAAGACACATCATCAATTTTGAACCCATTCTGACTTCATCTCGTATTTTTCATGCATTTACTGATTTTTTTAACCTAAATGACCCTAAAATTGAAAAGCAGGACTCCACACTTTTTGTGTGTTCAAAATGAACCATTCAAAGCCACATCATCAATTTTCAACCCTTTCTGACTTCATCTGGTATTTTTCATGCATTTACTGATTTTTTAAGCTAAATGACCTTGAAATTGAAAAGCACTACAAATGAACTCTCAAAAGGTTGAAAGTTGCCATGGTATCATCATTTCACACATAGCATGTGCTAAAAAGTTGAGAGGGTTACGGCAAAAACTGGAGACACTTCGTGTACAAAATGGACAATCTCTTTCGAAGTATCAGGGTTTTGGACGAAAACTCATCTTTACAAAGGGATTTCATTTTTTGAACTTATTTGAACTCCAGACTTTTTGTGTGTTCAAAATGAACCATTCAAAGCCATATCATCAATTGTCAACCCTTTCTGACTTCATCTGGTATTTTTCATGCATTTACAGATTCTTTTACCTAAATGACCCTGAAATTGAAAAGCACTACAAATGAACTCTGAAAAGTTTGAAAGTTGGCATGGTATCATCATTTCACCCACATGGCATGTGCTAAAAAGTTGAGAGGGTTACGGCAAAAACTGGATGCACTTTGTGTCCAAAATGGACAATCTCTTTCGAAGTATCAGGGTTTCAGACGAAAACTCAATTGTTACAAAAGGCATTTCATTTCTTCACATGTAACTGCAGTGATATTCTAGATCAAAGGCATCATCATAATAGTTGTGGGGAGAAAGTCTTCACTTTTTCTTCGCTTGTGTCCTTTGCTTATTGCGCCGTAACCATGGATAATCTTCATTGTTTAACAGGGTGCTTGGGTCAGCCTTGACTTTGAAGGGAGGAATTTCATGAAACTTTTCATAATCTTCAGACATGTCTGTCTTGCCCTCCAATCCCACGATGTCTCTTTTTCCTGAAAGAACTATGTGGCGCTTTGGCTCATCGTATGATGTATTCGCTTCCTTATCTTTTCTTTTTCTTGGTTTGGTAGATATGTCCTTCACTTAGAAAACCTGCGCCACATCATTGGCTAGGACGAATGGTTCGTCTGTGTACCCAAGATTGTTTAGATCCACTCTTGTCTTTCCGTACTGTGGGTCTACCTGTACCCCACCTCCTGACAGATTGACCCATTTGCACTGAAACAAAGGGACCTTAAAATCATGTCTGTAGTCAAGTTCCGATATGTCCACTATGTAACCATAATATGTGTCCTTTCCCCTCTTGGTTGCTGCATCAAAGCGGACACTGCTGTTTTGGTTTCTGCTCTTTTGATCTTGGGCGATCGTGTAAAATGTATTCCCATTTATCTGGTATCCTTTGTAAGTCAATACAATCGACGATGGTCCCAGGCCAATGAGTACAGCTCATCAGAAACAGTGTTGTCACCTCCGAGACGTGTTTCCAACCAACTGCCGAAAGTCCTGATGTGTTCACATATAATCCAGTCGTCACACTGCTCCGGGTGTTTGGAGCGCAGAATGTTCCTGTGTTCATCGACATACGCGGTGATGTCGCTTGAAGCTACGTCGGTATTTCCCCAAAGAGGAAGGGATGATGCAGCACAGTGCTACCTCTTGAGCATGTGTTGGTTTTCCCTTGAAGAGGAAAGGGTGATGCAGCAAAGTAGCGTAAGTATTTCCCTCAGTTTTGAGAACCAAGGTATCAATCCAGTAGGAGACGACACGTAAATCCCTCGTACCTGCACAAACAAATAAGAACCTTGCAACCAACGCGATAAAGGGGTTGTCAATCCCTTCACGGCCACTTGCAAAAGTGTGATCTGATAGAGATAATGAGATAGATATTTTTGGTATTCTTATGGTATAGATTGGAAAGTAAAGACTGCAAAATAAAATAGATCGGAAACTTATACGATGGAAAATAGACCCGGGGGCCATAGGTTTCACTAGTGGCTTCTCTCAAGATAGCAAATTCTACGGTGAGTGAACGAATTACTGTCAAGCAATTGATAGAAAAGTGCATAGTTATGAGAATATCTAGGCACGATCATGTATATAGGCATCACGTCCGCGACAAGTAGACCGAAACGATTCTGCATCTACTACTATTACTCCACACATCGACCGCTATCCAGCATGCATCTAGAGTATTAAGTTCATAAGAACAGAGTAACGCATTAGGCAAGATGACATGATGTAGAGGGATAAACTCAAGCAATATGATATAAACCTCATCCTTTTATCCTCGATGGCAACAATATAATACGTGCCTTGCTGCCCCTGTTGTCACTGGGAAAGGACACCGCAAGATTGAACCCAAAGCTAAGCACTTCTCCCATTGCAAGAAAGATCAATCTAGTAGGCCAAACCAAACTGATAATTCGAAGAGACTTGCAAAGATATCAAAACATACATATAAGAATTCAGAGAAGAACCCAATATTGTTCATAGATAATCTTGATCATAAACCCACAATTCATCGTTCTCGACAAACACACCGCAAAAAGTATTACATCAAATAGATCTCCAAGAGAATCGAGGAGAACTTTTTATAGAGATCCAAAGAGAGAGATGAAGCCATCTAGCTAATAACTATGGACCCGAAGGTCTGTGGTAAACTACTCACACATCATCGGAGAGGCTATGGTGTTGATGTAGAATCCCTCCGTGATCGATTCCCCCTCCGGCGGAGCGCCGAAAAAGGCCCCAAGATGGGATCTCACGGGTACAGAAGGTTGCGGCGGTGCAAAAAGTGTTTCGTGGTGCTCCTGGATGTTTGCAGGGTATATGAGTATATATAGGAGAAAGAAGTAGGTCGGTGGAGCCACGAGGGGCCCATGAGGGTGGGGGCGCGCCTACCACCCTGGGCGCGCCCTCCTACCTCGTGGCCGCCTTGTTGTTTCTTGACGTCCACTCCAAGTCTCCTGGATTGCGTTTGTTTCAAAAATGATCCTCGTGAAGGTTTCATTCCGTTTGGACTCCGTTTGATATTCCTTTTCTGCAAAACACTGAAATAGGCAAAAAACAGCAATTTGCACTAGGCCTCCGGTTAGTAGGTTAGTCCCAAAAATAATATAAAAGTGCATAATAAAGCCCATTAAACATCCAAAACAGATAATATAATAGCATGGAACAATCAAAAATTATAGATACGTTGGAGACGTATCAAGCATCCCCAAGCTTAATTCCTCCTCGTCCTCGAGTAGGTAAATGATAAAAACAGAATTTTTGATGTGGAATGCTACCTAGCATAATTCTCAATGTAATTTTCTTTATTGTGGCATGAATGTTCAGATCCGAAAGATTCAAGAAAAAAGTTTAATATTGACATAAAAATAATAATACTTCAAGCATACTAATAAAGCAATCATGTCTTCTCAAAATAACATGGCCAAAGAAAGTTATCCCTACAAAATCATATAGTTTGGCTATGCTCTATCTTCATCACACAAAATATTTAAATCATGCACAACCCCGATGACAAGCGAAGCAATTGCTTCATACTTTTGATGTTCTCAAACTTTTTCAATCTTCACGCAATACATGAGCGTGAGCCATGGACATAGCACTATATGTGGAATAGAATGGTGGTTGTGGAGAAGACAAAAAGAAGATAGTCTCACATCAACTAGGCATATCAACGGGCTATGGAGATGCCCATCAATAGATATCAATGTGAGTGAGTAGGGATTGCCATGCAACGGATGCACTAGAGCTATAAGTGTATGAAAGCTCAACAAGAGAAACTAAGTGGGTGTGCATCCAACTCGCTTGCTCAGGAAGACCTAGGGCATTTTGAGGAAGCCCATCATTGGAATATGCAAGCCAAGTTCTATAATGTAAAATTCCCACTAGTATATGAAAGTGATAACATAGGAGACTCTCTATCATGAAGATCACGGTGCTACTTTGAAGCACAAGTGTGGTAAAAGGATAGTAACATTGTCCCTTCTCTCTTTTTCTCTCATTTTTTTATTTGGGCCTTTCTCTCTTTTTTTATGGCCTCTTTTCTTTCTTTCTTTTTTATTTTTAGTCCGGAGTCTCATCCCGACTTGTGGGGGAATCATAGTCTCCATCATCCTTTCCTCACTGGGACAATGCTCTAATAATGATGATCATCACACTTTTATATATTTACTTACAACTCAATACTTAGAACAAAATATGACTCTATGTGAATGCCTCTGGCGGTGTACCGGAATATGCAATGAATCAAGAGTGACATGTACGAAAGAATTATAAAGGTGGCTTTGCCACAAATACGATGTCAACTACATGATCATGCAAAGCAATATGACAATGATGGAGCGTGTCATAATAAATGAAACGGTGGAAAATTGCATGGAAATATATCTCGGAATGGCTATGGAAATGCCATAATAGGTAGGTATGGTGGCTGTTTTGAGGAAGATATACGGCGGGTGTATGATACTGGCGAAAGGTGCACGGTATTAGAGAGGCTAGCTTTCGGGAGAAATCGCCACCTATGGACTCACTGGGATCCCTTCTACGGTTGGCGGGCGCGAGGTTGGTCAAAGAGCGGGTCTGACAGGAAGCACACGGATCATTTACCCAGGTTCAGGCCGCGAGGATGCGTAAAACCCTAGTCCTACTTTGGTGGATGTATTGAGTGTTCTTGTGTTCTTGAGCTAGTTACGGGGTGTAACCTGCCCAAAAGATCCGAATCCTCCTCCGGGACTCCTTGGGCCTCCTTTTATAGGCAAAAGGGGTCGCCACAGTGGCACACAGGAGGTGGAAAGGTGTACAGTGGATGAGTCTACCCTCTGGCACCGTCGGACAAACGCATTTAATGCGGTGCCCTTTTTTTAAGGTAAGTAGGCAGGGGTGTCTTGATCGAAACCGAACTTCAATTCCACCCAGCTCAGATTCTATGCAGTAGTGGGGAAGACCTATTTATACTTTTATTGAGAATTCCATTTCTTCCTACCGCACCCCAATTCTTTCCCAGCAATTGAAAATTGATATGAGATCTTGAACCCAGGGGGCTCCTATGTTCTGGGAACGTGCCCCTCTTGCTTTATCGGGGATGGCAAGGAAGCAAGTCCCAGCTGTCGCCGCCTCGCTTGGCCTCGACACACATCCGACCTGATGGGGCGTCGTGGCGCCACATTGGTTGGCTGCTGGGCTGGCGCGGTGGAGTCTTGGCTGGTGCGGGCCTGGCTGTGGCCCTGCTGATGCCCTCGGCAAGGGTCTTGTCGTGGGCCCGAGAAGGGTCTGGCCGTGGCGCTGCGGTCGTCCCTGGCATGGCGCTTGCTGGGGGTCTTGTGGATTTCCTCAGCTAGGATCCCGCCGAGGGCCGTCGTCTTCTGGTCCTCATCTGATCTCCTGTATTTATGATCTTGACAAAGATTTGCATGCCACCACGGAGGTGCCTCCCGAGTCTGGGTTCTAATGAAGTTGTCGACGGAGTTTGGAACCCTTGGGCTCAAGGGTGGCTCGCTCTGCTGGTGTTGGGCAAGTTGCCCCGGCAAGGCTCTTCCCGGGGCCGCGGAGGCCGCCCCGGCAAGGCTCTTGCCGGGGGTGTCCACCTCGCCCCTTTGCTCTTTTATGCTTCTGGTCTTGGCGTCGCCTTGTTTGTCTTGTGCTTCGGTCCCTCTCCGGCTTCCCTCCTCTGCCTTGTTAAGTGTGGCCGCGGGCGCGGCTCTGACTGCCCGTGCACAAGTAAAGGGGTTAAAAGGAGAGCCCCTACTTTTGTACACCGACAGGAGCCCCCGGGCCTGGGCCACACATAAGCGCGACGCGTTGTTGGGCTAGGCCCAGAACGGTGCGCGGGCAGGTGGGGCGGATTTTACCGCAGTAACTTATCGTCCGCTACGCTTCCCCACGACCTGTGTTGAACGCGCAACGTGGAGGGTCGTGTGTGACGTGGGGGTCATGCATGGGGCGGTCTCCGCACGCATGCGTCACGTTGCAGTAAATGGGAAAGGAGGCGGCTCGCGCCTTCCCCATAAAAAGAGGGAGACGCAGAGGTGAGGCTCATCTACTGGGTGGACTCGATCGCGGTTTTGAAGGCACCCGTGCCCCACGATCACGGGGTGGGGAATGGTCGCCTCACCCTTCCCTTCAATTCTGCTCGCTCGCCACGTGTCCCTCATGCAGGTGGTAGGCGGTGGAGGTGGGAAACCGGGCCGTCGCCGATTGGGGCAGTGGGTCGGTCCTGAATCCCTGTGCTCCCGATGAACGGATTAGTCGAGTGGGGCGGCCGAGCCTCGACCCCGCCCCTTTATAAGAAGGGGGGAGGGGGATGGGACCCCCACATCCTTTCATCGTCCATCTCCTTCTACCTCTTCTCCTTTCTTCCATCTGTCATGGCGAGAGGGGGCGCCGGCCCTTCAACGGTGGCAGCAAGGGTCGCTGCTCGACAGCGCGTCCCTCCTTCCCAAGAGCTCGCGGCGGTGGAGCCGGCCACGAGAGGAAGGGGGAGGGGCGAGGTCGAGGTCGCCGTGGCGCTCGGGGAAGAGGTGGACGGGGCGGTGCACCGGCCCTTCCTTTGCCGGCGATGCCTCCCCCAATGGAGGGCCACATCGGGGACCTGCCCCGTGAATTCTTCATCCGCCTGCGCCGGCCACCGCGTCGTCGTCTTCGCCTCCCCACCCCATTTGCTCGGGAGATGGAGCTTGACCCTCCCTAGACCCTCAGGTTGCACATGAGGGGCTGCAGGAATGGCGGCACGCGGGTCAACGTCGACTTCCCGCTCATCAGGTCATGTACCTCCGTCGCGGATGGAAGACGTTCGCTCGCATCCACAGCCTGACGGCGGGGCTCGTCCTCTACTTCAACTTAATGGAGGACGGCCTGCTCTCCGTCAAGGTCTTCGGAGATCTTGGAACTCGCCTGAAGTGCTGCGTGGAGAGCTCCTCCGACGATGAAGATTCCTCCTCGAGCGGGAGTAACGAGGAGGACGGCGACAGCAACAACGAGGGCGTCGAGCGGCGGGACGCCGACCCCTACTCCAACTGACCGCGTCGCCCCTCCCTCGGCCACGCGCCCTGCCGAGGGCCTTCCTCGTCAAGCTCTCCATCGGCGCGCTCCCCATCGCCTCCTTGGGCGGCTGGCGTAGGAGGGCCGGAGAAGGCGAAGAAGGCGGGCGGCGGCCGTCAAGTCGGAGTACGCGGGCACTGACGCCTTCCTCGCGTATTGTCGGGCCGCTGCCTCATCTTCCAGCTCCTCTCCCGGCACCGGGATGCTCTCTTGGTGCCTTATGCTTCTCGCACCTCGCCTAGGTGCATCTCTCGCCCTCCTGCTACCTTGTTCCATCTTCTGAGGAGAGGGACAAGAAAGGGATTACGGGCATCTTATCTTTTTTTAGTTTATAAGCCTGCGGGCACTTGTTAGATTTAAAATTTGTAATCCCCTTGCTCATGTTTTTCATCCCGTATGAACTGTACCTGTATGGGATGTTTTTAATGAAAAAGGGGGTATTTGCCGGGGTCTTTGTGCATGAGCGAGGCCCATGCCAAGGAATGAATCCTTGTTATTCTTAAGATAAACATTGTCGCCCGGCAATAGGCCTTGCCGTCCCCCTACCTCAGTCGACCATTCTCACGCCCTCGGCGGAGGCAGGGGCGAAGTAGAGTTAGGCCCCTCGTTTATTTCCTCGCCATCTGATATGTCTCCAACGTATCTACTTTTCCAAACACTTTTGTCCTTGTTTTGGACTCTAACATGCATGATTTGAATGGAACTAACCTGGACTGATGCTGTTTTCAGCAGAATTGCCATGGTGTTATCTTTGTGCAGAAACAAAATTCTCGGAATGACGTGAAACTTCACGGAGATTATTTTTGGAAATAATAAAAAATACTGGCGAAAGAATCAAGGCCAGGGGGCCCACACCCTGTCCACGAGGGTGGGAGGCGCGCCTGCCCCCCTGGGCGCGCCCCCTGCCTCGTGGGCCCCCTGGAGCTCCACCGACCTCAACTCCAACTCCATATATTAGTGTTCGGGGAGAAAAAATTCAGAGAGAAGGATTCATCGCGTTTTACGATACGGAGCCACCGCCAAACCCTAAACTCTCTTGGGAGGGCTGATTTGGAGTCCGTTCGGGGCTCCGAAGAGGGGAATTCGTCGCCATCGTCATCAACCATCCTCCATCACCAATTTCATGATGCTCACCGCCGTGCGTGAGTAATTCCATCGTAGGCTTGTTGGACGGTGATGGGTTGGATGAGATTTATCATGTACTCGAGTTAGTTTTGTTAGGGTTTGATCCCTAGTATCCACTATGTTGTGGGATTGATGTTGCTATGACTTTGCTATGCTTAATGCTTGTCACAAGGGCTCGAGTGCCATGAACTCAGATCTGAACCCTTTATGTTTTCATCAATATATTTGTGTTCTTGATCCGATATTGCAAGTTATAGTCACCTACTATGTGTTATGATCCGGCAACCCCGAAGTGACAATAATCGGGACCACTCCCGGTGATGACCGTAGTTTGAGGAGTCCATGTATCCACTACGTGTTAATGCTTTGGTCCGGTACTCTATTAAAAGGAGGCCTCAATATCCCTTAGTTTCCATTAGGACCCCGCTGCCACGGGAGGTAGGACAAAAGATGTCATGCAAGTTCTTTTCCATAAGCACGTATGACTATATTCGGAATACATGCCTACATTACATTGATGAACTGGAGCTAGTTCTGTGTCACCCTATGTTATAACTGTTACATGAATGATCGCATCCGGCATAATTCTCCATCATTGATCCAATGCCTACGAGCTTTTCACATATTGATCTTTGCTTAGTTACTTTTCCGTTGCCACTGTTACAATCACTACAATACTGCTACTGTTACCTTTGCCACTGTTACCGTTACTATCATACTACTTTGCTACTGAATGCTTTGCTGCAGATATTAAGTTATCCAGGTGTGGTTGAATTGACAACTCAGCTGCTAATACTTGAGAATATTCTTTGGCTCCCCTTGTGTCGAATCAATAAATTTGGGTTGAATACTCTACCCTCGAAAACTGTTGCGATCCCCTATACTTGTGGGTTATCAAGACTATTTTCTGGCGCCATTGCCGAGGAGCATAGCTCTATTCTTTGAGTTACTTGGGATTTATATCTTCTGGTCACTATGAGGAACTTGAAAGACGAGAAAACCAAAAATTATCCCTCAACTACGAGGGGAGGTAAGGAACTACCATCTAGCTCTGCACTTGATTCACCTTCTGTTTTGAGTAAGCTTGCGACACCTAAACCTGCTTCTGCTATTAATTCTGATATGTCGCATGTTATTGATGATGCCACTTCTGCTATGCATGATACTTATGATGAAACTACTTCTATGTTTGATACTACTATGCCACTTGGTGAATTTCTTGATGAACAACTTGCTAGGGCTAGAGAGAATGAAATTATTGAAACTGATAATATTGATGAAAGTGATGATGAAGATTCTCCCCCTAGATATGAATTACCTGTTGTGCCTGAGGGTTATGTTATGGATGAAGAAACTGCTAGAGATTTTTTTGCTTGCAATGATAGGAGTGATCTTAAGAAATTATTAGCTAAGCTGAAACAAAAATCTCTGAATGCTAGAATGAAGTATGATCCTGCTTATGCTACTTCACCTATCTTCGTTACTGATAAGGATTATGAATTCTCTGTCGATCCTGATATAATTACTTTGGTTGAGTCCGATCCTTTCTATGGCTATGAATCTGAAACTGTTGTGGCACATCTTACTAAATTAAATGATATAGCCACCCTGTTTACTAATGATGAGAAAACTTGTTACTATTATATCCTCAAATTATTTCCGTTCTCATTAAAGGGTGATGCTAAGACATGGTTTAATTCTCTTGATCCTGGTTTTGTGCGAAGTCCCCAGGATATGATTTATTACTTCTCTGCTAAATATTTCCCCGCTCATAAGAAACAAGCTGCTTTAAGGGAAATATATAATTTTGTGCAAATTGAAGAAGAGAGTCTCCCACAAGCTTGGGGGAGGCTTCTCCAATTACTTAATGCTTTGCCTTATGATCCTCTCAAGAAAAATGTAATACTTGATATCTTTTATAATGGACTAACCGATGCTTCCAGAGACCACCTGGATAGTTGTGCTGCTTGTGTTTTCGGGGAAAGAACAGCTGATGAAGCTGAAATTCTATTGAATAATATGTTGATAAATGAAAATAATTGGACACTTCCTGAACCAACTCCTAAGCCAACTCCGAAGAAAAGGGGTATTCTATTTCTCAGTCCTCAAGATATGCAAGAGGCGAAGAAATCTATGAAAGAAAAAGGTATTAAAGCTGAAGATGTTAAGAATTTACCTCCTGTTGAAGAAATACATGGTCTAAATTTACCGCATGTTGAAGAAATACATGGCCTTCATAACCCGACACAGGTAGTAAATGTAAATTCTCTCTATAGATTTGATGAAGGTGATATTCCTCGTTATAAGCCTGCTAGCCAATGCTTAGATGAGTTTGATAATTTTATTGTCAGACAAGAAAACTTCAATGCTTATGTTGGTAGACAATTGAAACACAATGCTGATACGCTTGAACACTTGAGTGATTATATGTCTAGAGTTAAAGGTGAACCTAAAGTCATCAGTAAACATGCTTCTATGGTTACCACTCAAGTAGAACAAGTGCTTAAAGCTCAGAATGATTTGCTCAATGAATTAAATAGTAAGAAAAATGATAATGCTCTTAGAGTTATGACTATAGTGGGTAAAATGACTCAGGAACCTATGTATCCTGAGGGCCATCCTAAGAGAATTGAGCAGGATTCTCAGAGAAATAATTTAGATGCACCTAGTCCTTCTAAAAAGAAGAAAAAGAAAAATGATAGGACTTTGCATGCTTCTGGTGAACCTATTGTTGACACAACTGAGAATGCCAGTGATATTTCTATTTTGATGCTGAAACACAATCTGGAAATGAACATGAACCTAGTGATAATGTTAATGATGATGTTCATGTTGATGCTCAACCTAGCAATGATAATGATGTAGAGATTGAACCTGCTGTTGATCTTGATAACCCACAATCAAAGAATCAATGTTATGATAAGAGAGACTTTGTTGCTAGGAAGCACGGTAAAGAAAGAGAACCTTGGGTTCAGAAACCCATGACTTTTCCTCCCGAACCATCCAAGAAAAAGGATGATGAGGATTTTGAGCGCTTTGCTGAAATGGTTAGACCTATCTTCTTGCGTATGTGTTTCACTGATACGCTCAAAATGAATCCTTATGCTAAGTACATGAAAGAGATTGTTACTAATAAGAGAAAGATACCGAAAGCTGAAATTTCCACCATGCTTGATAATTATACTTTTAAGGGTGGAATACCTAAGAAACTTGGAGATCCAGGAGTACCCACTATACCATGCTCCATTAAAAGAAACTATGTTAAAACTGCGTTATGTGATCTTGGAGCCGGTGTTAGTGTTATGCCTCTCTCATTATATTGTAGACTTGATTTGACTAATTTGACACCTACTGAAATATCTTCGCAAATGGCTGATAAATCAACTGCTATACCTGTCGGCATTTGTGAGGATGTGCCTGTTGTGGTTGCGAACATTACTATTTTAACAGACTTTGTTATTCTTGATATTCCCGAGGACGATAGTATGTCTATTATTCTTGGAAGACCCTTTTTGAATACTGCAGGGGCTGTTATTGATTGCAACAAAGGCAATGTCACTTTTCATGTTAATGGCAATGAGCATACGATACTTTCCGAGGAAACAACCTCAAGTTCATAGTATAAACTATATTGGAAAAATTACATCGATTATTTTTTTGAGGTTTTGAATTTCCTCTTCCTACTGTCAAAAAGAGATATGATATTCTTATTATTGGGGACGTGCATATCCCCGTTGAGGTAACTTAGTGCTATTCAAAAATTCTCCGGTTTCATGTAATTCGGAATGAGTTTGTTAACAAGACTTGATCAACCTTGTTAGCAGATTCCTTTTGATGAGTATGACATGGATGAAGTTAGAAGGCACAACCTTCTGTACCCTCCTTTTACTTTCTATTATTTAGTTGAAATAAAGTAAAATTAGTATTTTCTGTCAGTTTTCTGAATTATCCGTGCAATAGAAAAATACCCTGAAAATAAAAGTTCTCCAAATACCCTGAAATTAAAATATGATTTTTCTAGAATAATTGAGAATATCTGGCACTGAGAACACAGCAGGGGGACCAAGCACCTGGCCACGAGGGTCCAGGGCGCGCCCACCCCCCTGGGTGCGCCCCCTGCCTCGTGGGCCCATGGTGGCTCCCCTCCACTTATTCCTGCACCCACACACTCCTTCTTCCTCCCAAAAAATTCACCAACCAGCTCAAGCACGAGTTCTTGCTCATCTTGCTGCCATTTTCGATCTCCTTGTTCAAAGCACCTCTCACAAAACTGCTTTGGGGGATTGTTCCTTGGTATGTGACTCCTCCAATGGTCCAATTAGTTTTTGTTCTAGTGCTTTATTCATTGCAAATTTTTGCTGCCTAGGTGACCATGTTCTTGAGCTTCCATGTCAAATTTATATGGTCCCAAGTAGTTCTAATGCATGATACGGGCTCTAGGCACTTGTGGGAGTAGTTGCTATCAATTTTGTTGAGTTTGGTTCACTTTTATTTTGAAGTTACTAAAATTTTCAGAAATTTTTCAGAGGAAGAAATATGTTTAGGAAAATGTACCAAGGTGGTCCTCAAGGAAGCAAGGGCCCAGGATCGCAATACGCGATGCGGACGATGAACCACCGAGGGAAGCTCAAGTGCGGGCTTGTGAATGGCCTTCAAAGGACTTTATGGATCGAGCAGGAATCATGGAAGAATTTAACGCATATGTGCATAACGCTGATCTTGTGAGCTTCGAGGCAGATAAGTGCCGTCAGTACCACTATCTCACTGCTTCCTTTGTGAGAATGTTTTGGGCCTATAGCTTCCCCCCCCCCTCGTCGAGTGGATTTTGAATTTTCATCTTCACGCAATTCTCGGAGTGTCCTGTTTGATCTTTATGAGAATTCTTATACTATGGACTTAGAGGATTTTAATACTGCTTGCAAACTTCCACAATGGGGTAGTCCTAGTGAACCTCGCAAGTCTGAGCTTAGAGATTTTCTTGCTAGTATAACTGTGTGGGAGTCTAGGGATATAACACAAGCTACCATAGGGAGCATTCCTTTCCCAACTATACATTATTTTGCTCTCTTCATAGGTAGGTGCATCAATGGTAAGCATGAAGCATGTCACATGTGTGTCCCTGATCTCAGTGTTCTCAGGAGTGCTGTATTAGGAGATAAACATTGTAATTTGGGAGCCATTGTTGCACGTAGGTTGCATAATAATAGAATTAATGGAGATTTCTTTGGTGGAATTTATGCAACCCGTTTAGCTAATTTTCTTGATATACCCGTATGTAAGTATGATATTGAGTTGCCTCCGGTTTATTTAGATTATGAGGCTATAGTTCGTCATCGGTTTGTTGATAGGAACGATCAGTTCCTCCAGTACCGACTAATCTTTTACAGACGACGCACCTATCACGTCGCTCTCTCTGCTCCTACTTTCTTTGACTTTCAGGCAAAGGGGAGATATGTCATAACTAGGGAGGAGGCAAATGAGTACGAGAGGAGGACGAGGGCAGCTCGCCTCCAAGCTGCAGCTCGCGATGCAATAGCGGCTGCATCTTAGTACGACCCCAGTTATAACTTTGGATATCCGCCAGGCCAGCCGTGGCCATAGACCAACTTAGGCCAAAAGCCTAAGCTTGGGGGAGTACGTATTTCCCACCGACATTACATTTATGTTCACACACTCATGCTAGTTTATTTTCCTTTTACGATTTCTTCTTGTGTATTTGAAAAAACCTTAGGAAAAACCAAAAAAAATAGTTGTAGCTTTTAGCTAGTTTACTTTTCATGCTGTAGTAGTAGTAATTAAAAGAAAACCCAAAAATATTTCATGTTCTTCTTTTGTTTTTTGGGAGCTTTCCCGTGTAAATAGTTTTATTTCTTTTCTTTTATTTGGGGGTCGATAGGAGAAGACCATTATGAAAATGTTGAAATGGCTCTTATATGCATTATTCTTGATTTAACCAAGAGCCCATATTGCTTTGTCTTCTCTTGTTTATTGAATGCTTGCAGATTCCAGCTTAGTCCAATGCACGTGCACTATTATTATTATTCACATCGTTTGGTCGTGCAAGTGAAAGGCAATTATGATGATATATGATGGACTGATTGAGATGAGAGAAGATGGTATGAACTCGACCTCTTTTGTTTTTGTAAATATGATTAGTTCATCATTCCTGATTCAGCCTATTATGAATAAACATGTTTGCAATGACAATTAGAGATTATAGTTGCTTGTGCCATGCTTAATTAGCTAGGAGATGATAATGGTTTACCTTGCGTGCCAACATGCTATTAAAATGGTTGTGATGTGGTACGATAGGGTGGTATCCTCCTTTGAATGATTCAAGTGGCTTGACTTGGCACATGTTCACACATGTAGTTGAAACATAATCAACATAGCCTTCAGGATATTTATGTTCATGGTGGATTATATCCTACTCATGCTTGCACTCAATGTTCATTAATTTTAATGCATGTTCATGACTGTTGTCGCTCTCTAGCTGGTCGCTTCCCAGTCTTTTGCTAGCCTTCACTTGTACTAAGCGGGAATACTGCTTGTGCATCCAATCCCTTAAACCCCAAGTTATTCCATATGAGTCCACCATACCTTCCTATATGCGGTATCTACCTGTCGTTCCAAGTAAATTTGTATATGCCAAACTCTAAACCTTCAAAGGAAATTTTGTTTTGTATACTCGAATAGCTCATGTATCAACTAGGGTTGTCTGTATCTTCCATGTTAGGCGGGTTATTCTCAAGAGGAGTGGACTCCGCTCCTCACTCACGAGAAAATGGCTGGTCACCGGGATGCCCAATCACATGCTTTATCCAAACCAAATCGAAATAATTGCAAACAAAAATCCCCCAGGGCTGTTGTTAGTTGGAGGCACTCGTTGTTTCGAGCAAGCCATGGATTGATGCTTGTTGGTGGTGGGGAAGTATAAAATTTACCATTCTGCTTGGGAACCGCCTATAATGTGTGTAGCAATGGAAGATATCGCCATCTCTCGGTTTTTATGTTGACAATGAAAGTATACCGCTCAAAATATCATTTATCTCTATTTCAAAACCGAGCTCTGGCACCTCTACAAATCCCTACTTCCCTCTGCGAAGGGCCTATCTATTTACTTTTATGTTGAGTCATCACCTTCTTGTTAAAAAGCACCAGCTGGAGAGCACCGCTATCATTTGCATTCATTACTATTAATTTATATTGGGTATTGTCGTGGATTTGTCACGTCAGATGTCCTAGTGTGAGGACTTAGTCGTGAGGGTTGAGAGGAATCAAGAAACGCAACACGAGACAAGGGTTTAGACAGCTTCGGGCCCCGGGAAACATCATCCGGTAACAACCCTACATGTTGTTTGTGGCTAGGTCTCATTATCATCATGAGGGAGTCGCCATAAACCGGCTCTCCCAGTTATGTCTAGCCCTAAAGATTATTTTTCTCTCCCCTCTTGGGGTGCCCTGCCCCTCCTTATATATGTTGAAGGGGCGGGTTACATGTAGAGTCCAACTCGTATTAAGACTTAAACTATTCTGACTTCTCTTCATGGGCTTCTTAACGTCTTGGTCTTCATAACGTCTTGGGCTTCATAACTCCTGGCAACCGAGTTATCACTATCTGCCGAGTTATGACTGGTGCCGGTTTATGATGGTCTGCCGGTTTATGATGGTCTGTTGGGTTATGACTGTCTGTCGGTTTATGATTGTCTGCTGAGTTATCATCTGACTTAACTCCTGCCGGGTTATCATCTGTGTTGGGGATATAACCCGCAGCGTAAACCGGCCGGAAGTATAACCCGGCCGGACTTGGCGGTTTACTTGAGACCCGGCTGATACTTGGCGATTCACTGGCGACCCGCCCTGACCTGGCGGTTTACAAGCAACCCGCCTGGTCATTATGACTCACTGGTGACCCGGCGGGCGGGTCAGACGGATGACAAGGCCCAAGGCCCAGAAGGCCGGTTCATGTTAATGGTGGGCCGGTTTATGTGGAAAGCACAAGGAATATTCTCCTACAAAGGAAGCAAGACTAGGACTCCACTTGTAATAGAGTGATACTAATCCAACTAGGACTAGTCATGTCAACCGCCCTTTCAACTTATATAAGGAGGGGCAGGGCTCCCCAAAGAGGGACAAGTAAGAAGAAACAATCTATAGGGCTAGACACAAAGAGCCGGTTTACGGCGACTCCCTCGTGATGATAATGAGACCTAGCCACAAACAGCATATAGGGCTATTACCGGATGATGTTTCCCGGGGCCCGAAGCTGTCTAAATCCTTGTCTTGTGTGTTGATCTGCCCTGCGTCTCTCGTCCCACTCAACCCCTCTCAAGCTACCACATAGATGTGTTGGCCTCGCGACTAAGTCCTGACACTAAGGACATCTGCCATGACAAAACCACGACAGTTGACGCCCACCGTGGGGCCGCGCACGGTGATGATGAGTTCTTGGAGGGATCTGTCACAGGGATCAAGAAGGTCGCAATTGGCCGGATGAATGAAATTTGACAGGAGATAGTCATCCGCACAAGCCGGCGAATCCCATGGTTTGGAGTTTCTGTTGTGTGCCACCGATACAACGTGATCCGTCGAAGTCCGAAGTTAAGATCAATTTTTTTTCTACAATCGCTTGTCGCCGAGGTTGGCAGGAATTATGCTGCATCCGCTGTGTGCTATGTCATATCAATCAACAAACGTGTGTGCAAGCAAGGATCCAACCCCGAGGTGGTTTCATAAAGAGATCTGTTGTTATGGTTCAGAGTAGTATTACTTTGATTATGCTACTGTTCTCATAAAGGCGACACTACTGCAATAATACTCCTCAGCGGCTGTTCGTATAAGGGGCTTGAAAGGTTCAGATTCATTTTTTAATCATTGCTTTGGTCAAGGTCAGCAACTAGTACTAGTACGTGAAGCTACTAGTAGTATTGGTTCAGTTTTTCAATCACCAAAAGGAAGACCACACCCCGACCCGGGAGCGAGTTATCCATGGACACGGACTCCTACGTTTGACCTTCTACTTCCTTGCACGGCAAAATGCCGCCGCCGTCGCAGTCCGTCCGGTTCAGAGTCATCCTTGACTTTGCCGCCTCACTCCGAGCCGCCCTCGGCCGCTGCGGCGCCTCGAGCTGCCAAATCGCCTGCTGCTGCGTCACCTCTGCCTTGGCGCGGGTCCCCGTGCCAAATCGCTCCTGCAAGATGCCGCTACGGCTGAGCTCCGGCCTCAGGGGGTGCTTGGTTCAGAAGTCCTAGGACTTTTTCTAGTCCCAGGGACTAATCAAAAAAGACTCTCTAGTAGAGTCTTTTTCTAGTCCCTATAAAAAAAGTCCCTCCCGTTTGGTTCCTAAGGGCTTTTAGGGACTTTTTCTAGTCTCTGGGACTAAAAAGTCCCTAAACCAAACACCCCCTCAGTCTCCGCCCTCCTCGGTGTACGAGTCAGCCTCCAATGCTTCTGTATCTGAGCCGCTGCCGCCGCCTGATGTTTGCTGCTCGCCGCGCTCGACATGACTCGTGCGCCTCTGGCCGCGGCCTCTCTGATTCAGCTCCCGGGTGTGTATCCGTGGATGGGGACGTTCCGGTCAGGCGGATGCATGGAAAACAGAGAATGCAAAAGATCTCCACTACATTGTTTATTGGCACAAGTCTCAAAGTTTGACAACCACGTGTACTACTAGGTGGCGATACGAGAGCTCCATGAAAACAGAAACTGATCAGAAGAAATACAGAGAAGAAGCGGCCAGGCTAGCCATGTGACGTCAAGCAAATGTGCTTCTCACGTCCCATCAAATTGGTGTGTACGTATGCTGCTTTTACATCGTGCCTATGTCTAGCATTATCCAAAATCAGCATCCACGATCATCCAACAAATCATCAGGTGATATCCTTTGTAAGTATTTTTCAACACGTATTTTGTTTGAGAACAATTACTCTGGTATGTGGTCACAGGACCATTATTCATTACAAAGATCTCGCAAAGGGGCGTGCGCCAATATTGTTTTTGCACTAGCGCGTTTGTGTCGTGCTGCTGATCGGACACGTGAGCAAGTCGCCGCCCTCACTACATCCACACATGCGACTGACTCATTGTCTGCGCCCGCGGTCGACTCATTCGCGTCCGTACCATTTCCCGATGCTGCGGCCGACTCTCTCGTCCGCACCGGCTTACAATGCCGCGGCCGACTCACCCGTGAGTGATTGCAGTTTCACCTAGTAATCATCAACTTCATGGTGGATTACTTCCGGCCTAAACACATCAGGTGATATCCATCTAAAATATATTTTATTAGCATATATTATTTTTTATCAAAGAGCAGTTTATCCTTGCCTTGGCCTGCTGGTACGCCAAGTCTGAAGCATATTGTTTTTTATCAAAAAAAAATTACTTTGATCTGTATATTTTTGTATACAGGATAATTATTCACTACAAATGTGGTTTATACTACGGGTATGGAGCACGGGCTGATAATGTTCCGCCCGACGATAGTCCGTGACATATTACCCGTTGAATGGACGCGCACAAGTCGCCGCCCTTGCGGCCCGGTCTACATCGACTTGCCGGGATCGCGTTTGCTCGCTGTTCAATGGACGTGCACAAAGCCGCCGCCTCTGCGGACCCGGTCTACATTAACTCGTCCGTTCGCGCAGGTTACTGCGCCCGCGATTAACTCGCTCGTCCGTGCCGGTTTACAACACCGGTGCCGACTTTCCCCGTCCACACCGGCTTACAATGTTGCGGCCGACTCATCTGTTCGAGCTGCCTCTGATGTTGCGGTCGTCTTTGCTGACCGTCTCTCGCGGCCTGGTCTACATCAACATACCGGGCCGCACCTATCTGCATGAGTTGTTTATTGAGTATGAGCAAGTCACAGCTTGGGTAGCCCGTTTTTATTTCAGCAAAATGGAGGCAAATTATCATATACTATCAACCGCCGTCTGCACTGGGTGGTTCAATGGGCAGGCGCACAAGTCGCCGCCACTACAGTTTGGTTAAACTTCAAATCGCCAGTTGGAAGGAACCATTGGCCGAGTTGCTGACACGGCTCATACGGGATCATTTATAACTCGTTGCGGTCACCTTCAACCTTCTCTGGATTCACACCATGCTATCAACACCAACGATATACAACTTATGCCGGTTTATATCACGGTCAAATATGGAGAATCTCAAGCCAACTCCTCGAGTCGCCTTGAGACTCGGGGGCTACAATGATATGACTCAGCAAATGTTGCCGGTTTAATGTGAAGTCAAGAACCCCAGGACGTTGGAGGGAAATTTAACCCGGTCCCGGAAGCTACTATCATATTGATGAAAATTTAAAAGGCCGTCAGAAAATTTCCGGTTCAAAATGAAGAATGCCGGTTTAAAATCCGGTTCAAGGGAAATCTGTTCTCCCACAAAAGCTCTGAAGCTCTCAAATCCGGTTTAAGAATTTCCGGTTCAAAAAGAATTAGTCTCTCGCAAGTTCGAGTTTAAAGGTCGTCAGAAAATTTCTGGCTAAAAATGAAGATTCCGGTTTAAAATCCGGTTCAAGGGAAAGATGTCTCCCACAAAGCTTTGAAGCTCTCAATACCCGGTTCAAAATCCCGGTTCAAGAATAATTTATCTCTTGCAAAAAGTTAAAGGTCGCCGAAGAGGACCTGCTGCCATGATGCGCGGTTCAAACATGGGTATCCTGCCTTATTGGCTTATCATATTATTGATCACTTGGGGGCTTGGTTGTATTCAAACCATAGCTACACCTCTTGATCGGTGCAAGGCCACCAGAAAAATTACTTGGGGGCTTGGTCGTGTCCGAACCATAGCTACACCAGAAAAACTACTTCGGGGCCAAAGAGAGTGTTGCAAAAGAACAACTCAAACATAGGCACCCACTGAGCATAGCTCAAAATGTTACTTGGGGATTCTTTGCTATCGCAATGAACAAAGAATCTACACTTGTAATAGGCTATCAAGCCATGGCTTGGAAGCCTGGTGTATACACCTAAAACCCCGGGTTAGCCTGCCTTTTTAAGTAAGTCACTCCGCCCAAGTAAACCTGGTATGACCCGTCGAACTTTGACAAGTTACTCTGATAAGACCCTGAACTTGTCAAGTTAAAACGATGATTGGTTAAGGATTGAGGACCATTTTAAAAGGCTTTATAAAATGGTTTAACTCAGTGGCCTGGCAGCCCATGAAAAGCCTCGAATTTGGGGCCTGGCAGCCCGTGAAAAGCCTCGACTACAAGTGTTTCATCTCCTTTTATTTGCTAAGTTTTTTCTCCTTTGATGAGATTTCTAATGTTCTGATATACCGGCGTTCATAAACCCGGCTTGACTTTCAACTACACGTTGTCAGTATATGATCAGTCATAATCCGGAGATTATTAACCCGGTCTGGTTTCGACTATAAGTCGCTAGTATTATATATGATTAATCCGGTGTTTATCACAACCCGGTACGATTTTATCATAAACCGACACAATATGGAAGGAGTGATCAGTACTCAAGATTGGGGTTATCACCCTTACTAAAAAAAACATGGTAAACCAACGATGTGATTCAATGTCACAGGTATGATATATTTCATATTTGATTATTCTTAAGTGCAGCCTTGGTTATAAACCGGGGTTATATGTTGGGCATTATGACCCGTCCGGTGGTAAACCGCCAGGACACTTTAAACTTGTTGTATGCAGAAACAGGTTGAATAAAGCATGATTATAAATCACCGGCGTTTATTAACCAGGCTTGGCTTTCGACTATAAGTCGCCAGTATGATGATAAATTATCCGGTGTTTATTAAACCGGCCTGGCTTAGGACTATAAGTCGCTAGTATATATCTGGATTGCGCCATTGGAATCATGCGCTCATAAATCATTGGATTATATTATTCAAATCTTCAAATAGCCAACATGGCTAGATTTTATTATGGTTATCAATCACCAGTATTATGATTAAGGTTTTCAAAGTCGCTTTAGCGCAATGGCTATTATACTATCAATGGATATGATTTATTCTACAATTGAAGGAATAGTCCCGAGTCGCTGCAGGCTTACGACCCGGCACTTGGGGGCTACATTATTCAAAGTTGAGATTATATCAAATATGCAAGTCTCATGTCGCTGCAAGCTTGCACCATAACACTTGGGGGCTAATGCAAAGTCATTTTTTGCTCACCTTATTGAAGACTCGACTCATCACAGTGTAATGAGCCGGCCCTTGGGGGCTACCAATTGCTCCTGTCAACAATTCAAGGTACACAAGTCTTAATCCATTATATTGAAGGTTTATTACTCAGTTGGTAAAGCACAAAGCTCTTAACCTTGTGGACGTGGGTTCAAGCCCCATGATGGGGGTTACATCATATGATGTTATTTTCAATGAAGTATATATAAAGTCCCAGCTCAATATTATCTTACTGAGCTGGCCCTTGGGGGCTACATGTTGCTGTTCAAATCTACATGATCATATTTATAAAGCCCTTGCTCATTATTGCATAATGACCCGGCCCTTGGGGGCTACACTGGTTGAAGTTTTTTGAGCATCAGGCAATTACAAGTCTCAGGTTGCTGCAAGCATGACAACCCGGCACTTGGGGGCTACATAATATGGAGTATTCAGTTTTTACTAGTGACTGGGATGAACAACATGGATTTATTCAAAAGTGGCAGTATTTATATTGCAGCAGTCTTAAGCCATTACTTTGTTCTGCTGAAGACTTGGGGGCTACAGGTAATATGGATATAAGGGAGAAAATCTTCAAATTCTCAGTTCTGAGCAAACCAGATTGACCCGGTGTCTGCAACAATTATGACCTGGCGTTGGTAACAATTATGACTCGATGCCATCAATATTTACAAAGCGGATATTTTGGTAATATTAAACCGGCAAGTTCTACATCTTCAAACCGGTTGAATATCAGATAAGTATTTCAGGACCAATATTTCTTAAGCCGGCGCTTTGGAAACCGACTCAAGTGGATTATTCTTCACAATATTTCTCTGTGAGAAACCAATGTCAGCAAATTGAGTACTATGAAGCTGGCTTATTGACCTGAATTTTCTAGAAGAAGGAAATGACAAAGAATTAAGGATGATCAGGTGCCGGTATACAAGAATTCTTAACCCGGAGCATAATCTGTCAAAATTGTTCTTGTGTTTGCTTTACAGGATCAGTTTAACATGGATAAATCCAAATTAAACTAGGGGCTAATGTCGGGGATATACCCCGCGGCGTAAACCGACCGGAAGTATAACCCGGCCGGACTTGGCGGTTTACTTGAGACCCGGCTGATACTTGGCGATTCACTGGCGACCCGCCCTGACCTGGCGGTTTACAAGCAACCCGCCTGGTCATTATGACTCACTGGTGACCCGGCGGGCGGGTCAGACGGATGACAAGGCCCAAGGCCCAGAAGGTCGGTTCATGTTAATGGTGGGCCAGTTTATGAGGAAAGCACAAGGAATATTCTCCTACAAAGGAAGCAAGACTAGGACTCCACTTGTAATAGAGTAATCCTAATCCAACTAGGACTAGTCATGTAAACCGCCCTTTCAACTTATATAAGGAGGGGCAGGGCTCCCCAAAGAGGGACAAGTAAGAAGAAACAATCTCTAGGGCTAGACACAAAGAGCCGGTTTACGGCGACTCCCTCGTGATGATAATGAGACCTAGCCACAAACAGCATGTAGGGCTATTACCGGATGATGTTTCCCGGGGCTCGAAGCTGTCTAAATCCTTGTCTTGTGTGTTGATCCGCCCTGCGTCTCTTGTCCCACTCAACCCCTCTCAAGCTACCACATAGATGTGTTGGCCTCGCGACTAAGTCCTGACACTAAGGACATCTGCCGTGACAAAACCACGACAATCTGACTTATCATCTGACTTATCTGTGAGCCGGTTTACCATCTGGTTTATCATCTTTCTTAACTGTCAGCCGGTTTATCAACCTACCGGTTTACCGTCTGGGTTAACTGTCTGTCTTAACTATCAGCCGGTTTATCAATCTGCCGGTTTACCAAGTCCCAGCCGGGTTATAACTCCAGCCGGATCTTACCGCGGGGTATATCCCCGACATTAGCCCCCCCAGTTTAATTTGGATTTATCCATGTTAAACTGATCTTGATCCTCCTTAAGTCCTTGTCATTTCCTTCATCTAGAAAATCCGGGTCAATAGGCCAGGTTCATAATCAATTTGCTGACATTGGTTTGTCACTAAGAAATATTGTGGAGAATAACTCCTTTGACTCAGCTCCCAATGCTTAACAAAAATATTGGTCTTTGAAATACTCATCTGATCCTCAGCCGGTTTAAGAATGTAGAACTTGCCGGTTTATAAACACTGATGGCACCGGGTCATAATTGTAGTTAACATCAAGCTTGAAAATATACCTCTTATATGCCTATCACTTGTAGCCCCCAAGTCGTAAGAAGTTAGCGTAGCAACAGCTTAAGACTTGCTTCAATATAAATGTCATAACCTTGAAGAAATCCGAGTTGTTCATCCCAGTTCATTAATCATAAGCTGAATATTCCATATATGTAGCCCCCAAGTATCGGGTTGTCATGCTTGCAGCAACCTGGGACTTGTAATTGCCTTATGCTCGAAAAAACTTCAACCAGTGTAGCCCCCAAGGGCCCAGTCATTATGCAATAATGAACAGGGACTTTATAAATATGATCATGTAAACTTGAGCAGCAACGTGTAGCCCCCAAGGGCCGGCTCAGTAAGATAATATTGAACTGGGACTTTATATATACTTCATTGAGAATAACATTATATGATGTAACCCCCATCATGGGGCTTGAACCCACGTCCACAAGGTTGAGAGCTTTGTGCTTTACCAACTGAGCAGTGGATCCTTCAATAATAGATGAAAATTTGTGTACCTTGAATTGTTGACAGGAGCAATTGGTAGCCCCCAAGGGCCGGCTCATTATGATATGATGAGTCGGGTCTTTGATAAGACTAATAAAAATGACTTTGCATTAGCCCCCAAGTGTCATGGTGCATGCTTGCAGTGACATGAGACTTGCATATTTGATGTAATCTCAACTTGAATAATGTAGCCCCCAAGTGCCGGGTCGTAAGCCTGCAGCGACTCGGGACTATTCCTTCCATTGTGGAATAAATCATATCCATCGATAAAATAATATCCATTGCGCAAAAGCGAATTTGAAAACCTCCATCATAATATTGGTTATTGATAACCATAATAAAAATCCAGCCATGTTGGCTATTTGATTAATATAACCCAATGATTTATAAGCGCATGATTCCAATGGCGCAATCCAAATATATGCTGGCGACTTATAGTCAAAGCCAGGCCGGGTTAATAAATACCGGTTTATAACTGATCATGTACTGACAACTTGTAGTTGAAAACCAAACCGGATTAATAAACGCCGGTTTATCAAAAACATTAAAAATCTCATCAAAGGAGAAAAAACTAGGAAAATAAAAGCATATGAAAACTTGTAGTCGAGGCTTTTCACGGGCTGCCAGGACCCAAATTCGAGGCTTTTCATGGGCTGCCAGACCACTGAGTTAAACCATTTCACAAAACCTTTTAAGATGGACCTCAATCTTTAACCAATCGTCGTTTTAACTTTGACATGTTCAGGGTCTTATGAGATTGACTTGTCAAAGTTCGGCGGGTCATACCAGGTTTACCTGGACGGAGTGACTTACTTAAAAAAGGCAGGCTAACCCGGGGTTTTAGGTATATACACCAGGCTTCCAAGCTGTGGCTTGATAGCCTATTACAAGTGTAGATTCTTTGTTCATTGCGATAGCAAAGAATCCCCAAGCAATATTTTGAGTTGTGCTCAGTGGGTGCCTATGTTTGAGTTGTGCTTTTGCAACACTCTCTTTGGCCCCAAAATAATTTCCTTTTGGCTTTGCGCCGATCAAGAGGTGTGGCTATGGTTCGAATATGACCAAGCCCCAAAGTGATTCTTCATATATGGCTTTATAAGCCGGATTAAAGGGTAATCATAACTTTGCTCTATAAAGCAAAAGCCCCCATGTGATCAATAATATGATAAGCCAATAAGGCAGGATACCCATGTTTGAACCGCGCATCATGGCAACGGGTCCTCTTCGGCAACCTTTAACTTTTTGCAAGAGATAAATTCTTCTTGAACCGGGATTTTGAACCGGATATTGAGAGCGTCAGAGCTTTGCAAGAGATAGTTTCCTCTTAAACCGGATTTGAACCAGATACTAAGGGCTTCAGTGCTGTATGGGAGACGGGATTTCCCTTATACCGGACTATAAACCGGAAGCATTATTGTGAGCCGGAATATTTCTGACGGCGTTTAAATTTTCATCAATATAACAGTAGCTACCGGGACTGGGTTTCCCTTCAACATCCTGGGGCACTTGAATTTGCTGAAACTGGCAAAACTTGCTGCGTCATATCATCGTAGCCCCCGAGTCTTAAGATGACTCAAGGAGTTGTCTTGAGATTCTCCGTACTTGACCATAGCAGAAGGTATATATCATCGGTGTTAATAACACGATGTAAATCCACAGAAGGTTGAGGTGACTGCGGCAGGTTATAAATGATCCTGTATGAGCCGTGTCAGCAACTCGGCCAATGGTTCCTTCCAACTGGCTGTTTGAAGTTGACCAAACTGTAGTGGCAGCGATTTGTGCGCATGTCCATTGATCCATCCAGTGCAGACGGTGGCTGAATGATAATTTGCCTCCAATTTATTAGAAGAAAACCGGGCTACCCAAGCAGTGACTTGCTCATACTCAATAAACAGCTCATGCAGACAGGTGCGGCCCGGTGTGTTGATGTAGACCAGACCGCAAGGGCGGTAGCGTAAGCACTTCCGTTGAGCACGGCAGCACGGATAAATGTTAGTGCAAAATGACGATGCTATGCACTCCATATCCGCGATATAACTCCACTTCGGCGGTGAATAATTGTCCTGATGTATTTGGATGACAGATGATCTTGTCGTCTCTGCCATGATCATGGAACAAAAAATATTAAAGGGAGGACAATTGTTCCCGCAGGAATTGTAAAGTATATTAAAAAAATAAGGTGGATAGCACCTGATCTTTTCCTGGGACGTCAAGTCAGCGCCCGTCGTCGTTTTTCCAATTGATCTGAATTTTACTGCTTCCACTTTTTGTTTCAATCCGCCCTTGACTTTTCTCCCGACCGAACCTCATCTTATCTTTTCCTTCTTGCTGTCAGGGGAGCATATGACAACAGAGGCAGGTGATGGAGAAAACCCATGACTGAGCGAAGCGGAATAGGCAGCTCAACGGCAAGAGCGGTTCAACAACGAGGGATTCCAGCGGTTTCGACGCAGCAGGCAGGCCCACAGACAATTTGGGAGTGGAGGTGAGGCCGCCTGGCCGGGCGTCGGGTCGACGCGCAGCAGCGGAGGTAAACCTGCTGCTTAGAGCGGCGCGGTCATGGGGGCAACTCAACCCGGCGGCAGCTCGAATCTTGGAGGCCCGCAAGTGGCTCACCGACGGCGGCAGAGGCGGGGGTCCGAGGCAGAGGAGGCGTCATGGCGTTCCTGTGCAAAGCCGTGGGGCCCACAGCGAGTTACAGAGGCCGCAGCTCGTGGTAGAACGGTTCATCGCTCACTCCGGTGGTGAAGCGGATGAAGCCATGGAAGCAGAGGCCGGCGGTTTAGGTGCGTGGCCGGTCGGTTTGGCGGCAAGCGACAGCGGAGGTAAGGCCAGCCCCGGAGGCGTTGGCTTCGGCGACTCAAGTGGAGGCGGTCGGCCACGCCAGCCGCAATAGGGGCGATGCTAAACCGGTGGCGGTTTGAAGAGGCGCGGCTGCGGAGGCCCGCGGTCACTGCTCGGGGTGCGGCGGTTTGAGACGCCGAGAGATCGGCTTACAGGTTCGAACTGGCAGAGCACGGTGACTTGGCAAGGCGACGATGGCGTTCTTGACACAAGTGGTTCAACTGCGCCGGTTCAGTGCGGCTACGAGTGAGGAGGCCCCCGGCAATCTCAAGGCATCCGCCACAGCGGCGAATTGGAGAGGTGCGGCCGTGGCCGGTTCAGCGCAGCGGCGAGGTGGTGGCTTGCGGGAGAACTGCCCCAAGGCAGCGGCCGTGGCGTGTTAGATTGGCCTGAGTCGGCAACAGAGGAGCGCAGGGCGGGTCACCCGGAGGCCAACGGCGGTTTACACGGGCGCATCCGTGACGGCGGTTCACAGTAGCAGAAGCTGCAGGCGGTGAGGCGTGGCGACTCGTGGCACAGGTAAGGCCGGCTCAACGCGCGGGCGGGTCAAGGCGGAGCGAGGCGCGCTGGTTTCCGACGGTGATGGCGACTCGCGGCAGCGTAGCCCGGCGACTTAAAGACCTGGCTGTACGTCTCAGTAGCAGCTCGATGAGGGCGGCTCGGAGCAGATGCGAGACCGGGTCGGTTTGCTCAGGGTGGCGGTTTAGAAGCGGCGGTGGAAAGAGCTGGTGACCCGGAGCAGCAGAAACAGGCCGTCAGGTAGAATTGCAACGACAGGCAGTCGTACCTGGGCGGGTACTGATGTATTGTCTGGTGAAGAAAACATCCGTCCGATCAGACTGTACTCACTTCTTCCACCACTAGAATATTGAAAACGATGGATGTATTTTTCCTTGCGTGGCTCCATAGGGAAACAGAAAGACTGTCTTTGGAAACTGTGCATGTACTAGTACATTTTTCCCAAATGATGACGGTGCTTGTAGAACTAATCCTCAATGCTTCTTTGGATGGATGCCCATGCTAGTGCTGACTTTTGGTGGCTCCCTCGTCGCTTTACACAGCGCTTCGGGTTATATGATGCAACTTCAGAAAGGAATCTCGTTTTTGGCTTGATCTCCATATACATTATTTCTTTCAGCAGAGTACGCCACATGCTCAATCTACCTCCAGTACCTGTGTCCTAGTGATTCTGCAGGGCTTCCGCATTTCCTCTCGCATGGGTTTTGACTTAATGGAAGGTGTGGCAGCAGCGGTAATATCTTGCATTGGGCACGGCTGCCCCAGTGCATGCGGCTATGTTACCTGTTGTATTAGTACTGTAGTATACAATTAGCACGGCGAGCGCAGCAGAAGAAGCCCCGTCGCCGCTGCTCGTGGTGCAGAACGGGTCAACAGAGGAGTCTGAAGCGTGATCCGGCCGAGCAAAGTACGGAATCATCAGTAGCATGTGGTGAGCCGGAAGCAGGGGCAAGGCGACTCAGCACGGCCGCGGCCGCTTGACCACAGCGGTAGAGGTGTGGGCGACCCATAGTAGTGGCGGATCGCAACTGCAGAGACGGAGACGAGTCGGCCATGGCTCGACCCGAGGTTCGCGCAGGTCAGCAGCTCACAGAGGCCGCGGAGGTCTTCGGTTCATTCAGCTTGCAGGCCAGGTCGGACCGGCGGATTTGACTCAGAGGCCCCATGACCCGGAGTTTGACCCGGGGTTTGATGCGGAGAACGGCAGAGGACGCCGGCGAGGCGGGCCACAGCAGAATCACGCTAGAGGAGCAACGCGGCAGAGGTGAAGATGATGGCGACTCGGGGTGGCTCGGCGAAGGCCACGGCGGCCGTTCGAGATGGCAGTTAATCCGGCGAAGGCGGTTTGGAGACGAGCGGAAGTAAGGCTGGCGGCTTGTGGCGTGGCTGGTAAGGGCGGCTCTCTGCCGAGGCCTGACGGGACGGCGACTTTTGAACTGAGGTGACAGGCAACGCGAGTCCGGGCTCGAGGCCGCGGCGGCTCAGTTACGAGGCAGCTGGCGGAGGTGACTTGTCGGCGACTCACGACCAGGATTGAAGCGGAGAGCGGCGGGGGTGGATGAGGCGGTTTAGACCGGCGCGTCGAAGACGACCCGGCGCCGGCGCGCTTGTCAGTGAGGCGAACAGGACCGGTTCACGAGGCTCGGGAGCCGACCACAGTGGAGCGGAGGGCGGCCGAAGCGCGCGGCTGCGGAGGCGAAGTACGGCAGGGGGCCGTGGCGGTTAAGGCAGATGGCGGCTCGGCTCCAATGCGGCTGAGGGGGGAGCCACGGCGCGGCAGGAGAAGCGCTGGCGAGTCAACGGCGACGACCGGCCCGGCGGCGTAGCGGCTCGGAACAAACGGGCGGTTCAAGGGCGCAGGCACAGTTGATGGATGAGTCCGGGTTACGGACCGCTCTGTTTCCTTTCTTGACTCTTTCCTTTCTTGACTCTTTCCTTGACTTTGATTTTTTTATGGACCCCGATAACGCGCGCACATTCGGTACCACAGGGCGTCGGTCCGAACGACAGGGCGTCGGTCCGAACGACCCTGTTCGGAGTGGGACTCCCTCGAGCCGAACAAAATTGTTCGGACAGGATTCCTTAACCCCCGAACTACCACGTGGGGAAACCCCCCTCTTGGTCCACGCGGCTTCTCCCCTCGACCCCCGATCCAAAAACGCCCTCTGTCTCCCACCTCCACCCTCGATCCCCACCATAGTTCCCCTTCCCCTCCATACCCTTATTCATGGAATTTGCCGTGGCAAGATCGGAGGAACTCTACAGAAGTTGAGCTACTTGAAGTGAAATCAGGTGAATTTTTGCGTGCCCCACACCACCTCCTCACCCCCTCCTCCTATTTCCCCCCTCTCTGATCTAGCCATTGTTGCCAAGGCAAGATCTGAGGGACCTTACAGAAGCTATGAACCCTACACTGAAAGTACCACGCATGGCAGCTTAGCAGCATGAAAAAAGAACCTGTTCTTGCCATGAATTTTGTTTTTTCAGCTCTTGCCATGAGTTTTGTGCTGATCCTGCCATCCTCAAATCTGCGATGAGATTTGTGCTGATCTTGCCATGCTCAGATCTGTTTGGGTGGCAAGAACAAGAAAAAAAATGTGTGGTAGTTTGATGATTCGTGAATTCTCGCCTTCCCCTATTGTTCTTACCATCTAATTGTTGCTACTGACGACACTTCCTTATCTGTTTTTTGAAACATTTCATGAGAGGAAGCTAATGTATCAAAAAGGATTGATGTAGATGCTGCGTGGGATTTGTGAAAATTGCCAACCCTGTTAAAGGTACAATGCCATGAGTATATGAAACAGGAAGGGGATGGCAATCTGCTTCTTTACACTACAAAAAATGCCATCACTACGAAGTTTACACTATGAAAAAGTTGCCGTGAAGTTTACATACATATAGATACAAGATGGCAAACAAAAGAAGAAGTTTACAATACGAAATTTGCCATCATGGCAACAATGCGGTGAAAAATGTTTTTTAATATCTTAACTCGCCATGGCAAGTTTGCCTTGTTTTTGAACATATTAATTAAAGAAAATTGCCATGGAAATTTTTTGAGAGATGGAAAATGTTGTGACATGGCAAGTTTTCCATGTTTTTTAACATCTTAACTTGCCATGGCAAGTTTGCCATTTTTGAACATCTTAATTAAAGAAAATTGCCATGGCAAATTTTGATAGATGGAAAAATGTTGAGACATGGCAAGTTTTGAGAAATTTGTAATGGCAAGTTTGCCCTGTTTTTAACATCTTAACTTGCCATGGCAAGTTTGCCGTGTTTCTGAACATTGTAATTAAAGGAAATTGCCATGGCAATTTTTGAGAGATGGAAAAATGTTGAGACATGGCAAATTTTGAGAAATTACTCATGGCAAGTTTGCCATGTTTTTAACATCTTAACTTGCCATGGCAAGTTTACCATGTTTTTGAACATCTTAATTAAAGAATTTGGCCATGGCAAATTTTGAGAGATGGAAAATGGTGAGACATGGCAACTTTTGAGAAAATGACAACAAATAACAAAAAAAAGTAAATATGTTTATTCCCTACAAAAGAATGGCAAATTTTCCATGGAAAACTCTACACAACATAATTCCCTCTCAAATTTGCTATGTGATCAGCCACCAATTTTACAAAAGTTGCCATGTGTTATAGAAAATGTAGTACTTCTGCCATTGAAATAAATTTAAAATTGGCATGGCTTCACAAGTATAAAGATGCTACATAGCAAAATTTTCTATGTTCTAGAAATATAAAATTCGCCATCATATTTAAATTAAATTCGCCATCATATTTAAATTAAATTCGCCATACTATTTACAATAAATTTGCCATGGCAACTTAAAATAAAATTCGCAATGGCAGCTTAAACTAAAATTTCTGCATCAAGCATCATGTAGTTTGCAATGGTCTCTCCTCCATCAACTACCACTAGTAGAAAAAGGGTCAAATGTCAAGCACATTAGTGCCGGTTTGCTTTTGAGCCGGCACTAATGTGTGCATTAGTGCCGGTTTGCTTTTGAGCCGGCACTAATGTGTGCATTAGTGCCGGTTCCAACGGCTTGCCGGCCGCTCCCATTAGTACCGGTTCGTGGCCGACCTTTAGCACCGGTTCGTGCCACGGACCGGTACTAAAGTGAGTGGTGGCAGGATGTTGTCAGTCCGGGGCCCCTCCAGCACCTTTAGTACCGGTTCGTGGCACGAACCGGTGCTAAAGGTCGTCCTACATAAACCCTTCTTCCACCTGAGCTCGCTCTATTCTTCCCCTTTCCCCTCTCCTCTCTGTTCTTCCCCTCTTCCTCTCGAGCTCATCACACATTTTGCCCAAAACTTGTCAAGATTTGAAGGCCCCCATCCATTCAAATGATCACAAAGGTTAGCAACTTTGTCCTTTCATCTCTCATTGCTAGATTAGCTCTTGCAATGCTTTGTATAGTGATTAATTTATGAGTTTAGTAATTTGGGAGGAAATATATGTGCTAGTATTTGATTTATATGCAATTTGAGGTCAAAAATAACACTTAGTTTGCATATGTAGGTGTGGTTTACTTAGTGCCTTCTAAATCTCCGTCGTAACCACAGTCGATCGCCCGCACCGTTCCGTCGCCGGCACCACCTTGTGGTGAGCCTCTTGTTCATGAATGTTTTACATTACCAAATTGATGTTTGTGTGATTTGGATATATAGTTACTCGTATAATTATCTTACCCGTACGTTGTTTGTTATACATAGTGCCATGGTTTTGATATCCGTCCCCGTCGGCCCTCGTCCTTGTTATGATTCGGATGTGGTATATTCTCTTTTAAAACTAGTTGTTGCATTTCGTGTTTATGACAAATTATGCCCATCAAGTTGACATAGATATTTTTGTCTAGGAGGTTTGTGAACCGGAAATTCCAACCGACCCTATTGTCGAGAGGTTAAATTTAGTTGAAAGAGAAAACGAGTATTTGAAAGAAAAATTGAAAAGAATTGAGGGGGAGAAGATGGAATTGGAGTTGCATGTTGCCGATGTCGTCGATGATCACAAGATCAAGATGGAGAAAATGCGCTTGAAGATTAGAAAGATTAGAAAATATGCCATTGATAGTGAGGCTTGGTATCATTATGCTGTTGGATCAATTGTTACCTTAGTTGCGATCTTGATCGCATTTGTTGTTGCATTTAAATTCTTTAGTTAGAGAGTTATTTGTTTGTTGCATTTAAGTCTTGTATGAACTTTATGTATGAACTTGTATTAATTTGGTCTTTTCGGTGTTGTGTAATGAAGATGAGCCGACAATGGATGTACGATGACCGATGCTCTCCCGAGTTCATTAATGGCGTGCAAACTTTTCTGCTTGCGGCTGAGGCAAACAAGCGGGCGGATGGTTTTATGCCTTGTCCATGTTTAGTCTGTAAGAATGATCACAATTACTCTACGTCAAGAACCATTCACGTCCACCTGTTTAAGTCCGGTTTCATGCCCCACTATAATGTTTGGACCAAGCACGGAGAAAGAGGGGTTATGATGGAAGACAATGAAGAAGAAGAGGACGACGACAGCTATCCTGGCCATGGGTTCCCTGAATACGATGATACAACAATGGGGGAAGAAGCTGAGCCGGCAATGCGGGAAGAAGCTGAAGAAGAGGCATCAGATGAGCCCGCTGATGATCTAGGTCGGGCCATTGCCGATGCAAAGAGAAACTGCGCAAGTGATTTGGAGAAGAAGAAGTTGCAGCGCATGTTAGAGGATCACAAGAAATTGTTGTACCCGAATTGCGAAGCTGACAAGAAAAAGTTGGGCACCACACTGGAATTGCTGCAATGGAAGGCAGAGAATGGTGTATCTGACAAGGGATTTGGAAAGTTGCTGGTAATGATAAAGAATATGCTTCCAAAGGACAACGAATTGCCCGAGAGTACGTACGAAGCAAAGAAGGCTGTCTGCCCTCTAGGGTTAGAGGTGCAGAAGATACATGCATGCCCTAATGACTGCATCCTCTACCGCGGTGAGTACGAGGATTTGAACGCTTGCCCGGTATGCGGTGCATTGCGCTATAAGATCAGGCGCGATGACCCTGGTGATGTCGAGGGCGAGCGCCCCAGGAAGAAGATTCCTGCCAAGGTGATGTGGTATGCTCCTATAATACCACGGTTGAAACGTTTGTTCCAAAACAAAGAGCATGCCAAGGCGATGCGATGGCACAGAGAAGACCGTAAGAAAGACGGAAAGTTGAGAGTACCCGCTGACGGGTCGCAGTGGAGAAAAATCGAGAGAAAGTACGGGAAGGAGTTTGCAGATGACGCAAGGAACGTATGGTTTGGTCTAAGCGCAGATGGCATTAATCCTTTTGGGGAGCAGAGCAGCAACCATAGCACCTGGCCTGTGACTCTATGTTTGTATAACCTTCCTCCTTGGTTGTGCATGAAGCGGAAGTTCATTATGATGCCAGTGCTCATCCAAGGCCCTAAGCAACCCGGCAACGACATTGATGTGTACCTAAGGCCATTAGTTGAAGAACTCTTACAGCTGTGGAATGGAACAGGTGTACGTGCGTGGGATGAGCACATGGGGGAAGAATTTGACCTAAAGGCCTTGCTGTTCGTGACCATCAATGATTGGCCTGCTCTCAGTAACCTTTCAGGACAGACAAACAAGGGATACCGCGCATGCACGCACTGTTTGGATGATACCGACAGTATATATTTGGACAATTGTAGGAAGAATGTGTACCTGGGACATCGTCGATTTCTTCCGAGCAGGCATCCCGTAAGAAAGAAAGGCAAGCATTTCAAAGGTGAGGCGGATCACCGGACGAAGCCTCGCCACCGTACTGGTGCTGATGTACATGATATGGTCAAGGATTTGAAGGTAGTCTTTGGAAAGGGTCCTGGCGGACAACCTGTTCCGAATGACGCTGACGGACGCGCACCCATGTGGAAGAAGAAATCTATATTTTGGGACCTGCCCTATTGGAAAGACCTAGAGGTCCGCTCTGCAATCGACGTGATGCACGTGACGAAGAATCTTTGCGTGACCCTGCTTGGCTTCTTGGGCGTGTATGGGAAGACAAAAGATACACCTGAGGCACGGGAGGACCAGCAACGTATGCATGGAAAAGACGGCATACATCAGGGTCATGCCAGCTACGCTCTTACCAAAGAAGAGAAGGAAATCTTCTTTGAATGCCTGCTCAGTATTAAGGTACCGTCTGGCTTCTCGTCGAATATAAAGGGAATAATAAACATGGCAGAGAAAAAGTTCCAGAACCTAAAGTCTCATGACTGCCACGTGATTATGACGCAACTGCTTCCGGTTGCATTGAGGGGGCTTCTACCGGATAACGTTCGATTAGCCATTGTGAAGCTATGTGCATTCCTCAATGCAATCTCTCAGAAGGTAATCGATCCAGAAATCATACCAAGGTTAGAGAATGATTTGGTGCAATGTCTTGTCAGTTTCGAGTTGGTGTTCCCACCATCCTTCTTCAACATCATGACGCACGTCCTAGTTCACCTATGCGAAGAGATTAACGTTTTGGGTCCTGTATTTCTACACAATATGTTCCCCTTTGAGAGGTTCATGGGAGTCTTAAAGAAATATGTTCATAACCGTGCTAGGCCAGAAGGAAGCATCTCCAAGGGCCATGAAAATGAGGAGGTCATTGAGTTTTGTATTGACTTTATTCCTGACCTTAAGCCGATTGGTGTTCCTGAATCGCGGCATAAGGGCAGACTGGATGGAAAAGGCACGCTAGGAGGGAATCAAAAAATATGTATGGACGGACATTCTCTCACTGAAGCACACTACACAGTTCTACAGAATTCCGCCTTGGTGGCTCCGTATATGGACGAACACAAGAATTTTCTACGCTCCAAACACCCGGAGCGGTCTGATGACTGGATTACACGTGAACAAACCAGGAGTTTCGCCGGCTGGTTGCAGACACGTACCATGCATGACGCCTCTATTGAAGATGACCTGTACTCGCTGTCCCAGTTACCATCTTCGAATATAATGACTTTCAAAGGGTACGAGATAAATGGTAATACATTTTACACGATCGCCCAAGATAAGAAGAGCACCAACCAAAACAGTGGTGTCCGCTTTGATGCAACAACCAAGACGGGAAAGGAAACATATTATGGTTACATAGAGGAGATATGGGAACTTGACTATGGACGTGGTTTGAAGGTCCCTTTGTTTCGGTGCAAATGGGTCAATATGACACGAGGCGGGGTAACGGAAGACCCGCAGTATGGAATGACAACAGTGGATCTCAACAATCTTGCGTATGCAGACGAACCATTCGTCCTAGCTAATGATGTGGCACAGGTTTTCTATGTGAAGGATATGTCTACCAAGCCGAGAAAAAGAAAAGATAAGGAAGCGAATGCATCATACGATGAGCCAAAGCGCCACATAGTTCTTTCTGGGAAGAGAAACATCGTGGGAGTGGATGACAAGACAGACATGTCAGAAGATTATGAAAAGTTTGATGAAATTGCTCCATTCACAGTGAATATTGACCCGAGCATCCAGTTAAATGATGAAGATTTTCCATGGCTACGGCGCAAAGGGACACACGCGAAGAAAAAGTTTCACACCCAAAGATCTGGGATGTGATCGGCTTCACTATCATCACTTTCTTCTGTGTTTCACACCCAGGAGGGAATCTCTGTAATAGTTAGGGTAGTTATGTGTTTTGGCATTTGAAACGCGAAGAAATTTTATGTGCAAACAAATTCTTTCATGCATTTACTGATTTTTTCAGCTAAATGACCCTGAAATTGAAAAGCATTTCAAATGAACTCAGAAAAGGTTGAAAGTTGGCATGGTATCATAATTTCACCCACATAGCATGTGCAAAAAAGTAGAGAGGGTTACCGCAAAAACTGGATGCACTTCGTGTACAAAATGGACAATCTCTTTCGAAGTATCAGGGTTTCGGACGAAAACTCATCCGTTACAAAGGCATTTCATTTTTTTAAATATCCTAAGCATTACCAAATTGAATATAATGATAAAACACAATAATATTAAACATAAGAAAAAAGAATCACTGAAAAATCTATTTTCAAAGTTAAGTTATTCACAAACTAGTGATTCACACAAATTTCAAATAATTCAAAATGTAAACTATTCAAATTTGTAAACTACCGGCACTAATATAGAAAGTTTGTAATTTTTTGTACCTAAAGCAAAAATATTCACAAAGAAACTCTAAATACAGCAAAAAAAACAACTCAAAATAAATAGAACAAAAATAAATAAAGCAAAAAAATAAGAAAATAAAAAAGCCCGCCTACTGGGCCAAAGCGGCCTGCATACGACTAGAAACCCAACCTGTTTTTGGGCCAGGATGCAGGCCCGCAAAGGCCCAATAGGCCCACAGGGCAGCACAGAATAGGTAGGCCCAGAAGGCCTGCAATAGAGAGGAGCTCGAGACAGCTGCCGCGGCGGGGCTTATAAGCAGGTGCGGGCGCCCTTCGGCTAGCGAGGTGAGACTAAACTTGCCTACACCGAACCTGCGCCACCGCACCCCTTTAGTACCGGGTCGTGGCTCCAACTGGTACTAAAGGGGGGTCTTTAGTACCGGTTGGTGCCACCACCCGGTACTAAAGGTGTGCGCTTCCCGCCGCTTCGCCTGGCCAAAACAGACCTTTAGTACCGGTTGGTGGCTCCAACCGGTACTAAAGGTGGGTTCTATATAAGAAAACACTTCAAAAAAAATTCGGCAGTTCATTTTCCCTCTGCTTCTTCTCCTCTGCCCCGTCGCCGCCGCCCCTCGTCGCCGCCCCCGTCGCCGTCGCCATCGCCGTCCGTCGCCGTCGCCACCGCCCCCGTCGCCGTCCCCGTCGACGTCCCCTCTGCCTCGCCGTCCCGTCGCCTCGACGTCGCCGTCGCCCGCGCTGTGAGCCCCTCTCCCCGGCCCCTCTCCTCCCTCCAATCGAAGCCACCGCGCCGCCGACGCCGTAGGCTGCACACGCGCACGCGCGCGCGCACACAAACACACACGCACACACACACACACGCACACAGAAACACACACACGATTCTGTTTTTTCTGTTTTTTATACAAATGTTTTAGATGAATTAATTAATTAATTAGATTAATGTCAAATAGTATATAGAAATGTTAGAAAATTTAAAAATGTTAGTTTTAGCTAGATGAATTCGATTAATTTCAAATTGTTATAGAAATGTTAGTTTTTAGTTTCTTATAATTTTAGTTATAGAAATGTTAGCAATTTTTCTGTTTTTTAGCTATAGAAATATTATAAATGTTATAGAAATGTTAGTTATATATAGAAATGTTAGAAATTTTAGAATTAGATTTAGCTAGATGAATTAGATTAATGTCAAATTGTTAGACGATGATCGATGTTTTTTTTAGTTTCTTATAATTTTAGTTATCACAATCCAATCATTTAAAAAATGTTAATTTTTGCGGGCATATAGTATTTGTTCTCGACGATGCCCGGCCCGCATCCTCGCCGTCGACCCGTTCGCGACGACGTCCGGCTGACCCATGTCCGGGACTGGGCTCCGCCGGGCTGGCACTGGGAGGTGCTACCTGGAGGGGCGCGCCGCTTGGTGAGGAACCCAGCCTCGGGTCCCATCGTCGACCCTGATCTCCTTTGGTGGCGTTCACGTGGGCCACATTTGGTGCAGAGGGAGCCGGCCCCGCCGGAGGTGGTGCGTCGCCGTGTCAGGGAGGAGGACGAGCACGTCCATCGCTACATGGCTGCTATGGACGTCAGGTTCTCCAATACCTGGCAGGTTCTTTGGGCAGATGACCGGAGATATGATCCTGTGATGGTTCCTTGTCTTTGGGTGTCCACCGCCCGCGCCCCAGGAACCGCGAGTGGCCTAGATTCTTCTATAGTATTCGATCTTTATTAGCTACCTAGCCAGTGATGTATTCGAGATTATATATTATTCGAGACGATGTATTCGAGATTATATATTATTCGAGACGATGCATATTATGTACTATATGATTCAGTTTTTCCTTATTGATTGCATCCATGCATTGTAATTTGAATACTAAATTGTTTTATATTTCTTCTGTATTAGTTAAATAAAAGCTATGGCGGACAATACCGGCAGAGAGGGAGAAGAGGCCCTGTTCGAGATCATACGCAGCCCTAACAGGCCAGATGATCTGAATGAAGCAAATGACGGCTCCCAATATCTGAACAATACCGGGGAGGGTGATGATAAGATATTCGATCTCGACGACCGAGCTGATGAAGTCATGAACTATGATTATGATTATGATGACGCAGACAATGATTATGATGACGAATACAATGTTGATCTTGAAATAACAAAGACTACCGGCGAGGTATATTTATATAAGCAGGCATCTAGTGATCATCACATGTTTTTTTATTTGAAGATATATTAACGAATCGATCTTTCTTCTTTCAGCCCTCCGGATCGAGCAAATCTGCTTCTACAGACAGCAGGACAAAGCGCGGCCCGGGCAAAAAGTTGAAGGAGGGTGTAAAGTACAACATCGATTCCATCAAAGCTAGTGGCGAACCCCTCACGCCTAAGAACATTGCGAACAAGTTCGTTCGTCAGTGCGGAGTTCTTGTGAAGGACCAACTCCCGATCTCCATTCAAGAATGGAAAGAGCCAAAAACTAAACGCCCAGATGTTACTTGGGTCGACGACAGAGCAAAACAAAAGCTTTGGGAATCTCTGATGGAACATTTCACCCTACCAGATTATTTCACTGATGCAGATGTGCAGAAAGTCAAGGACGCTGCTCTTAAGAAGATGGCAATTGCATTCAACACCCACAAGAAAACTGTATGGGCCAACTACCTCGCTGCAGAAAGGAAGACTCCAGAATTCAAGGGAACACTGGAGAAGCAAAGAGAACACTGGCCCGCTTTCGTGAAATTCAAGGAATCAGAATTATCTAAGGAACGGTCGAGAAAAAACAAGGCCAATGCCGCAAAAAAGACGCAGTTCCATAGGCTGGGTCCAGGTGGCTACGCGGTGGCAATGCCTAAGTGGGATAAGTCTGAGCAAGAGATGGAGGATGCAGGGGTCACTCCGGTTACTAGGAGCTGGCCCCCCAGGTGCAGAACTTGGTTCTATGCGCATGGGGGGGCGTTGGACCCGAAGACAGGCCTGGTTTCGAAGAAGGCAAGTCTAAAAGGAGCAGAACAAAAGTTACTTGACGCAATAGAAGCTGCTCGAAAGGGGGTGTTCACGCCCAACAGAGAGAACGACGAGCTTACGCGCGCCCTGGGAAATCCTGAACACCCGGGAAGAACACGAGGCAAGGGCGTTATTCCCTGGTATGAGGGCTTTTCGGAATGGAACGCCGACTACAGGACCCGTGCAAGAAAGAAGATGGAGGAGGAGAAGAAGAGGAAGCTGGAGGAGGAGCAGAGGAAGCAGGACGCGGAACGCCTTCAAGGCCTAGAAGCAAGGCACGCGGACTTGGCACTCAAATTCCAGCAGCAGCAGCAGCAGCAGATCGACTCACTTAGCCAGGAAAGGGGGTCTCAGCAGCGGCAGCAGCAAGCGGATGATCATCCAGCATTGGATAGCACCGTCCGATCCATGCCGAGAAGCAGCGTTGGTTCCGCCCCGGGCGACGCACTGCTGGATACATACCCTATGGATGACATCATAGAGAACACTAACTGTGAGCTACACTTCAAAATGAAGAACATATCCATGAAGGTGGCGGATGCCGTTGCTTTTACAATTACCCCCGAAGCAACCTTCCATTGCGCCCCGATTCCAGCGGGCTATGCTCGTTTCTTGGTTGATGAGGTGGTGGACCCATATTCGGGGCTACAACTTGACATTCCTGTAGGTGACGACGAGCACACACTGGGAGAGGCCATACATCGTATCATCCTATGGAGAAAGGATTGCATCGTCTTTCGAAGTCCACCGACACCGCGTCTGCCGACTCCTCGAAGTCCGCCACCGAGTCAGCAGACTCCCGCTCCTCCAAGTCCATGAACGCGTGAGCCGACTCCTCCTCGAAGTCCGCCACCGTGTCAGCAGACTCCCGCTCCTCCAAGTCCACGAACGCATGAGCATACTCCTGCTTCAAGTCCGACACGGCGTCAGGCCACTCCTCCTGTTTCAAGTCTGACACCGTGTCAGGCTACACCTCCTGCTTCAAGTCCGGCACAGCGTCAGGCCACTCCTCCTGCTCCAACTCAGCCACGTCAGCTCCGCCGCCTCAGCAATCGCAGAAGAGACACGCCGCAGCTATGGTGCGTAGCGGTATGAGTCAAGGTAGTAAAGGAAGTACAGGTGGAGACAAGCGATATAAATATGTTCCAAGCCTCGCTCCTCTTCCTCAGAGGCCTTACGACATGACCGAGGAGCAAAATGATGCCATAGTGCGGGCCCAAGTGGACGCCCATTTTGGACCGAAACCGGCACCGCCGCCGAGGGAGAAAGTGCCTGAGGAAAAGATTGACCACTTCATTCGTATGGCTAGACCACCAGCTCCCAAGCCTGTTGACTCAGACTATGAGCGCCAAATCAGGAAGGCACATCAAGCACGACTACAGAAAGAAGCGAGCTCGAGCTCGAGCCAACAAGCAGCTGTCAAAAAATGCGGGAAAACCGTTCCCCAGCTGGGAGAACAGGCGGCGCAATCGACCCCCCCCGCTTGTTGTGCCAACAACACATGAGAGTACGCGCGCCCAATATTATTGTGGGCAAACCGTTTACGTTCCCGAGCTGGGCGATGTGGTAATAACCGAGGAGCATATAATGCAGGCTGAAATGCTCAAGATCACTGTTGGACAACTCCTCGATATCGAGCCCATGTCTCCGCTTAGAGAGGAGGAAATAAAACGGAAATATGTCCGGGGCCAACCTTTGGTCGAGCCCGAGGAGGTCAAGAACCTCCCAACGAGAATGTATGCATTGCATGATTGGTACATGAAAATTACCAAGATTTCCAATCGAGAGTCCCTGATGGTGCAAGTCGAGGAAGATCATTACTTCAATAAGAAAGCTCTGTCCGTTGAGTATTCAGAACTATTTCAGTTATTCAATCAAGATGCACTCGACAAATCTATCGTCAGTTGCTATTGTCTGTAAGTGATTTCTTTCTGTAATTTAAGTCTCAAGCTAGCTCTAGTGCTCATTGATTGATCATTAATTACCTGTAATTATATATCCTCACTATATATTCTTTTCTGTGGTATTATGCAGGATGAAGATGTATGAAATGAAAAAAGCTGGACGCTATGGCATTGGGTTCATTGACCCAAATACCGTTAATGAATACACATGGAAATTGGAATGGTGTAGACAAGATGTAGAGAAATGCATGGTAGAGTTCTTGAAGCGCCTCAATAGCAATGAAGATATACTACTTCCTTACAACTTCGAGTGAGTCACACTGTCTTGTACTACAAATTCTGTTTTTGCTTACTAGCTAGATGTTAATAAGTGTATAGGGTTTAGGGTTATAGTTGATTAATGTTATGCACATGCCCGCTTAATTTATACATGCAAACGTATGCGCATGCAGCATCCACTGGATCTTGTTAGACATTAAAGTTGACGAAGAAAAAGTTGAAGTACTGGACTCACTACTTAAAAAAGATAGTGACTACAGCATCGTGAAGGGGATAGTCGACAGGTTATTTCAATCATTATTAACTATATCTCGGCCTATTTAGTTTGTCATTTCCTGATATGAACTATTTTTAATAACCCCTTTATTAATTTTCTTTGCCGGCGGGCAGGGCTTGGGCAAAGTACATCAAGGTGACTCCAGAAAAATGGAGACAAAAGCTATGTTGGTATCGACCCAAGGTAAGTAATTAAGTAGTACTAGCTAGCTAGCTACCATCTCTTTAATTCTTGTTTCAATACCCTTAATTAATTAACATGCTTGATTAATTATTATCTGATTAAATTCTATTCTCGTAAAGGCCCTGAAGCAGGCGCCGGGGACTGAAGTGTGTGCATACTACGTTTGCGAGAACATTCGCATGATGGCGTCCAAAAGGAGCAGATCTGATAGACAGGACTGGTTACGTTTGCCAGAACACTATTCACAAATCTTACATGATTGTCGATATCTAGTCACACAACTAATACACATGCATATTGATCTCCTTCTTAACAGTTCAAAGAGGTGCGGGACCAGATCCTACCAGAGGAGCGCATACGAGCACTTCAAGAGGAAATAGCGGGATTTTTGCTCGACCAGGTCATAGATCCCAAAGGAGAATACTATTACCCACTACCGCCCCCATGAACCACTTGTCATCGTGCTCCGAAGGCACCAAGGCAACATGTAGGAGAAATTGTATATATATACATGTGTATGTGTGAATAATTAATGGTGGTTGTGAGACATTCGATTATATATATATGATCGGTTCTACGAGAAAATCTATTTATATATATGCATAACGTGTACAATATGCAGTATCGTAAAATACCAGTAAACAAAAAAGAATTAAATGGAAAACACAAAATTAATGGAAAAATAAAAATTAAAACCAAACCCCCCCCCCAAACATTTAGTACCGGTTGGTAGCACCAACCGGTACTAATGGTCTACCAGCACCAGGGCCTGGCTCGTGCCACGTGGTGGCACTTTAGCGCCGGTTCGTGCCGAACCGGCAGTAAAGGGGGGGGCCTTTAGTCTCCACTCTTTAGTGCCGGTTGCAGAACCGGCACTAAAGGCCCTTACGAACCGGCGCTAAAGCCTGGTTCTGCAATAGTGTACATGATGGCAACTTAAACAAAGCTAGTTCAACAAGACAACAAAAAATGAACATCTGCAGAAAATTCAGTCAGTAGGTGTGTGATGTAGGGAGGGAGCAGAAGGTACCGTTGCATTGACGACTAGCAGCATGAGGAACACGGCGGTGTGGTTGCCATCGTCTCCAGCATGAGGAACGCGACGGCATGGTTGCCCCATGTCGGCCCGACGAGGTCGCCTCCGGCTTCCTCGGCTCCGCGACCTTCGCCGCCCTAGCCGCCGTGACCTCCACCACGACCTCCGCGACCCTCGCCGGAGCCGCCCGAGTACGAGCGCTTGGGAGCGCCGCGCTCGAGCTCCAGGAGCAGCTCCTCCGCCAGTCCACCGCGGCTTCCGAGTACGTCGCCGGCGCAACCACCTGCACGAGCTCCTCCGCCGTGGTATCTGAATATGCCGTCGGGGTAGCCCCACACGAGCTCGAGATGGAGGGGAGAAAAGTGAGCTGCAGAGTGGAGGAGGGAGTGGATAGACTGAGAGACTCGATGGGGAAAGGGAGGAAAGGATAAGAGAAGCCAGGCGTTCGCGACGACGGGTGTTCTTTCTGAACGAGAAAAAAAGTGACGTGGCAGATGGCTTGTTCCATGATTCGTGTCAGAAAATCGTACAGTAGAAACAACGTTCGGGCTGGGCGTCTAAAAATCTGACGTTCGGGCGTTATTGATTCCATTTTTATTCCAATTTGCTGCAGCACGTCCGGCCCTCTGATCCGGCTTAGTTCCGATGTTTATCTTGTTTTCAATTCGGTTTCGCCGGATCATCTAGACGTAGAGGCGCATACTGCTGTATAACTCCAACTTTAATCCAAAAGCAATGATTTGTCGGCTCTGCCTATGGCTATCTCATGCCGGTTTATCCTGTGTGATTTCCTCTGTGCCGGTTCAACTGATTAATCACGAGCTTCTCGATCCCTCGGAGAGATCCCTCCAAGAACTGTGGGCGCCAACTGTCGTGGATTTGTCACGTCAGAAGTCCTAGTGTGAGGACTTAGTCGTGAGGCCAACGCATCTATGTGGTAGCTTGAGAGGGGTTGAGCGGAATCGAGAAACACAACACGAGCCAAGGGTTTAGACAACTTCAGGCCCCGGGAAACATCATCTGGTAACAACCCTACATGCTGTTTGTGGCTAGGTCTGATTATCATCATGAGGAAGTCGGCGTAAACCGGCTCTCCCAGTTATGTCTAGCCCTAAAGATTATTTTTCTCTCCCCTCTTGGGGTGCCCTGCACCTCCTTAAATATGTTGAAGGGGCGGGTTACATGTAGAGTCCAACTCGGATTAAGACTTAAACTATTCTTACATCTCTTCATGGGCTTCTTAACGTCTTGGGCTTCATAACGTCTCGGGCTTCATAATTCCTGGCAACCGAGTTATCACTGTCTGCCGAGTTATGACTGGTGCCGGTTTATGATGGTCTGTCGGTTTATGATGGTTTGCCGGATTATGACTGTCTGCCGGTTTATGATTGTCTGTTGAGTTATCATCTGACTTAACTCCTGTCGGGTTATCATCTGACTTATCATCTGACTTATCTGTGAGCCGGTTTACCATCTGGTTTATCATCTGTCTTAACTGTCAGCCGGTTTACCGTCTGGGTTAACTGTCTGTCTTAACTGTCAGCCGGTTTATCAACCTGCCGGTTTACCAAGTCCCAGCCGGGTTATAACTCCGGCTGGATCATACCGCGGGGTATATCCCCGACATGTATGACTATGATTGGATCTCTTTTGCCATGAATTACAATGTCTAGTCAGTCCTTGATCTTTAAAGGTGCTCTGCATTTATGTTTTGCAGTCTCAGAAAGGGCTAGCGAGATACCATCTTGTTATGTCATATTATGATTGTTTTGAGAAAGTGTTGTCATCCGAGATTTGCTATTATTGCTCGCTAGTTGATTATGCCATTGATATGAGTAAACATGAGACGTAAGTGTTATTGTGAATATGGTTAGTCATAATCTTTGCTGTGAATGCTGGCTTTACATATTTACAACAAGAGCAAACAGAGTTAGTAAAAGTTTTTCTTTATCACTTTGAGTTTGTCAACTGAATTGCTTGAGGACAAGCAAAGGTTTAAGCTTGGGGGAGTTGATACGTCTCCAACGTATCTACTTTTCCAAAAACTTTTGCCCTTGTTTTGGACTCTAACTTGCATGATTTGAATGGAACTAACCCGGACTGACGTTGTTTTCAGCAGAATTGCCATGGTGTTATGTTTGTGCAGAAGCAAAAGTTCTCAGAATGACCTGAAACTTCACGGAGATTATTTTTGGAAATAATAAAAATACTGGTGAAAGAATCAAGGCCAGGGGGCCCACACCCTGTCCACGAGGGTGGGAGGCGCGCCTGCCCCCTGGGCGCGCCCCCTGCCTCGTGGGCCCCCTGGAGCTCCACCGACCTCAACTCCAACTCCATATATTCGTGTTCGGGTAGAAAAAAAATCAAAGAGAAGGATTCATCACGTTTTACGATACGGAGCCGCCGCCAAGCCCTAAACTCCCTCGGGAGGGCTGATCTGGAGTCCGTTCGGGGCTTCGGAGAGGGGAATCCGTCGCCATCGTCATCATCAACCATCCTCCATCACCAATTTCATGATGCTCACCGCCGTGCGTGAGTAATTCCATCGTAGGCTTGCTGGACGGTGATGGGTTGGATGAGATTTATCATGTAATCGAGTTAGTTTTGTTAGGGTTTGATCCCTAGTATCAACTATGTTCCGAGATTGATGTTGCTATGACTTTGCTATGCTTAATGCTTCTCACTAGGGCCCGAGTGCCATGAACTCAGATCTGAACCCTTTATGTTTTCATCAATATATTTGTGTTCTTGATCCGATATTGCAAGTTATAGTCACCTACTATGTGTTATGATCCGGCAACCCCGAAGTGACAATAATCGGGACCACTCCCGGTGATGACCGTAGTTTGTATTCGCCGGCTTCTCCGCCGACTGGTAGGTCCCGCCGGCTGCCAACCTCTTGGCCGACAGGCCGGCCCCACCGCTTGGGGGTCTTGTTGCTAGCTGGTTACTGTAGCCTCGCCCCTGATGACGAGGGCGGTGTCGAGGTAAGCATGGCTACAGTGCCGCCGCCTGGTGGGCTCTCACTGTAGCCTTACCTCGTCTTGTCTCCTTAATGACGCGCATACTTCGAGGGTGGGAGGTAGCCGGCTATTGGGAGCTGGCTACACCCCAGGTCGACTGGGGGAGGCTTGGCCGCCTTCAAGCGTCTCTCTGGCTGAAGGGGCCCGCCGCCCGTACTGACAGCCTGTCGTGGGTGGCGTCATGGTCAACATGGCAACAATGCCGCGCCGGACGGGGGATGGCTGACCCGTACGGCGCACTGTGGCCACGCATGCTCCGGAATCCGGGGGTGGCAGGCTGTACTGTAGCCACGCCCCGTCTCTTCGCCGTTATGTGGGTGTAGCCCTTGAGGGTTCAGTCTTGGCCGGCTTCTGGGAGTCGGTCCTCTTGTGGCCCGCTTCTGGGAGCCGTCCATCTTGTGGCCGGCTTCTGGGAGCCGGCCATCTTGTGCTCTCTTCGGGAGGGTCTTTAGGGCCAGGTCGCCTTCCAGTAGTCGTCCTGTGAGATGGCCGGCCAGGGGAAGGCGGCCCTGTGCTTTGGGTGCTTGAAGGCTCAATCAGCCCGATAATTTTTGAAGAACCAGGGGGAGTCGGTTAGGCTACCCGTGGTCATTTACTCCGACAGATAAAGTGAGTCCATCAACTCCAACGGCATAGTTGAGCTGCACGGCAACGACCTAATGAACCTTACTCCTCGATTGAAAAGTTTGCAACATAATACGTTGCAGCCCGAAAACGGGTCAGCACATGGAATATGTTGGCAATATAACAGAGTAGAGCAAGAACAGAATAATGCTATCACTACATGCATATTTGGCTGGTGGAAAGCTCTACGGTTATAGTTTTTGCGAAAAGCCAATTTTTCCCTACAACAAAGGAATAGATTTTATTTAACTATCATGGTAGTTGAAACATCATTGAGAAGGTTCCTCCAACTCAATCCCAATTAAAGTAATTATCAACCCAACAATATTAATTTAGAGTAATGAGATACTTAGGATACTCCAAGTACTAGATACTCAAGATTGTCCATAACAGGGGATACAGCTAACCATGATTAGACTGTACACTCTACAGAGGTTTGCGCACTTTTCCCCACAAGACTCGATCTCCTCCATTGGATTTCTCGCACTACAGGGTGTTTGAGAAACGGATGACCGAGACAGAGTCTTTCACAAACATTAACTCTTTACTCCGGGCAGACCATACCAAACCTACATCCCTCTACCTGCTGATCCACCTCTTCAAGAGCTCATGCAACTTACTCAACTATGCTAGAGCCCATAATAGCTTGTGGCTGCACACGGAAGTTTCTAGCATGAAAATATCTCAGTTCCCTTTGAGCCTGGGTGGCGGACCTTAGGATGATCACACGGGTACTCCAGGATATCCTAGGACAACACTGATTCTCCAGGTGCCCGACAAGCAATCCACCCAGATGTGTATTAAAGTTGCCACCTTAAGTTGAACCATTAATTAAAAATCTCACATCTGTCATGGATACACTCGAACCCAATCCACGTCTACGAGCATAGCATAGCAATATAAGCAATACGTAGAAGTAACTCCCAAGGTTTGAATATAAGAGGGCAATAGGTTCTACCTCATCAACTACTTCCCAACCCACATGTTCATCACATACTAATCATGCAATGTTTGAGGATTGAAACTAATGCATAAAAACTGGGTATGGAAGGAGTATGATCAATGTGTTACTTGCCTTGCTGACGATCCGCAAAACCTAGGGACTCGTAGTAGCACGCTTTGCTCTCCGGGAATTCTATCGCAAACAAACAATAGCATACATAAGCAATCAAGCAAAGATGCACGGGCAAAACTCAAATAAGAATAATTGACCAGAAAGTTCAACTTAAGAACTCCGGTTTGCAAAAAGAATCAAATCAAACGGAGCAACAAAACTCAAACTGCGAAAAAAAACAAGATCCGTTTACTAATCTGAGCTAAAGTCAAATTTTACAGTACCAAAATCTTGTTCAAGTTGATTAAACAGAAAGAGGGTTTCGAGACGAAGATCTAGGCATTTGAATCGCTTGATTCCGATAAACGAGCGAAAAGATAAACTGAAACGAAAATCGGATCAGAAATCGCGATCGAAAATAATCACGGAAAATCCGAGAAAAAGGAAACTGACGAACAGGCTAACTAACGAACGTTCGTTGTCTGTAACTAACGAGCGAAAACCGTTCGTTAAGACGAACGTACGGACGAACGTCCGCTATATAAACTAAACCGCGAAAACCGGCGAACCGATCTAAAAAAATGAACTAGGGTTTTTTTAAAAACCGGATCGGTTTTAGAATAAAACCGAACGGCGGCGGGGGCGTATACCTCCGGCGAGGCTCCGGCGAGGATGGGCGGCTCCGGCGGTGTGGGGCTGCGGTGGCGGGGTGCGCGGGGCGGCGCGGGGGCAGCGGCGGCGCGCGGCAAAGGGCGGCGGCACGGCGCGGCTAGGCGGGATGAACATTTAGAACGAGATGAACATTTTCTTGGCCCTAAAAACAAATTTTCACCGTCTAAATAAAATATTTAGAACGAGATGAACATTTTCTTGTCCCTAAAATGCAATTTTGAAAAACGTGCAATTTTTCTAATGCAAATAAAATAGCAATAAAATCCGAATAAGATCAAATATTTGATTTTAATATTTTTCCTCCAATATTTCAATTATTTTGGAGAAGTCATATTATCTCCTCTCATATATTTTAATATGAAATATTTTCGAAAAGAAAAATAATTAAGATCAAAATCCTCGTTTCAATATTTGATAAAATTCATATATGAAAACAATGAAATCCCTAACTCTCTCCGAGGGTCCTTGAGTTGCTTAGGATTTCGAGGATCGCGAAACGAAATGCAATAAAATATGATATGCATGAATGATCTATGTATAACATTCCAAATTAAAAATTTGGGATGTTATACTAGGGTGGAGGTCAAGGAAGAAGAAGAAGGGGGCACCTCTCCCCTTCTCTTCCGGTGGCGCCGGAACGCTGTCGTGGCCACCATCATCATCACCGCGATCTTCACCAACACCTCCGCCATCTTCACCAACATCTCCATCACCTTCCCCCCCCCCCTCTATCTATAGTGGTCCACTCTCCCGCAACCCGTTGTACCCTCTACTTGAACATGGTGCTTCATGCTTCATATTATTATCCAATGATGTGTTGCCATCCTATCTGAGTAGATTTTCGTTGTCCTATCGGTGGTTGATGAATTGCTATGATTGATTTAATTTGCTTGTGGTTATGTTGCAGTCCTTTGGTGCCCATCATATGAGCGCGTGCGTGGATCACACCATAGGGTTAGGTGTATGTTGATAGGACTATGTATTGGAGGGCAAGAGTGACAGAAGCTTCGACTTAGCATAGAAATTGATGCATACGGGGTTGAAGGGGGACCAATATATCTTAATGCTATGGTTGGGTTTTACCTTAATGAACGTTAGTAGTTGTGGACGCTTGCTAATAGTTCCAATCATAAGTGCATAGAATTCCAAGTCGGGGATGACATGCTAGCAGTGGCCTCTCCCACATAAAACTTGCTATCAGTCTAGTAAAGTAGTCTAGTGATTAAGGGACAATTTCACAACTCCTACCACCAGTTTTCCACACTCTCTATATTTACTTTATTGTGTCTTTATCTAAACAGCCGCTACTTTTTATTTACGCGCTCTTTATTATCTTGCAAACCTATCCAACAACACCTGCAAGGTACTTCTAGTTTCATACTTGTTCTAGGTAAAGCGAACGTCAAGCGTGCGTAGAGTTGTATCGGTGGTCGATAGAACTTGAGGGAATATTTGTTCTACCTTTAGCTCCTCGTTGGGTTCGACACTCTTACTTATCGAAAGAGGCTACAATTGATCCCCTATACTTGTGGGTTATCAAGACCTTTTTTCTAGCGCCGTTGCCGGGGAGTCATAGCGTGGGGTGAATATTCTCGTGTGTGCTTGTTTGCATTATCACTAAGTAATTTTTATTTGCTGTTCTTAGTTGTTCTTTATATTTAGTTATGGATATGGAACACGAAATACCAAAAAAATTAGGTTTACTTGCTACTCATGGAGATGGGGAACCTCCTAAAACCCTCGATGCTCATTATGTGAAAGATATTATGTACTACTTTGATAATCCAGAGAAAACCCCATTCAATTATGTTATGGGAGACACGTTGGATCAACGTGAATACTTTAGGGATTATCGCTTGACTCAAAAAGGGAAACTATTATGGGATAAAATTCATATGTTGAAGTGGTATGCTAGGCAACTATGCTTGAGATATGATTATGCTTGTTGCTCTAGAATGAAGTCTCCACACCTTCCCTTTTCATGAAAATTTAATGATAATAAAACCTTAGCTTCTTATGCTAATGGTATATATGATTACTATGATGTGGAACATATAGAAGAATTTGTTGCTTTTATGGGTGCTTATGAAATTGAATCTATGTTCAAAGAGTTTGAAAATCTTTATGATGCTGGTTATAGACCTGAAAATTTAGCTATCCTTAAATATTGCTATGAGAATTATGAATTCAATTCCGATATTGATGCATTTATTGAGAAAGTCTCCACTATCCAAGAAGAGACTAATATTTTGCAGGAATCTATGGAAGAAGAAATTGATGAAATTGTGAGCTCATTGGATGAAAAGGATGAGGTGGAGAGTGAAGAACAAAAGGAGGAAGAGCGGATTAGCTACCCGTGCCCACCTTCTAATGAGAGTAACTCTTCAACTCATACATTGTTTAATTTCCCTTCGTGCTTACCGAAGGATGATTGCTATGATCCCGTTGATTCTCTTGAAATATCCCTTTTTGATGATGCTTGCTATGCTTGTGGCCAAGATGCCAATATGAATGATGCTTATGGAGATGAACTTGCTATAGTTCCTTATGTTAAACATGAAATTGTTGCTATTGCACCCACACATGACAGTCCTATTATCGTTTTGAATTCTCCAAACTACACTATATCGGAGAAGTTTGTGCTTATTAAGGATTACATTGATGGGTTGCCTTTTACCGTTGCACATGATGATTTTGATGAATATAATATGCATGTGCTTGCTGCTCCTACTTGCAATTATTATGAGAGAGGAACTATATCTCCACCTCTCTATGTTTCCCACACGAAAAAATTGCAAGAAACTGTTTATACTATGCATTGGCCTTTACTATGTGTGCATGAATTGTTCTTTTATGACATGCTGATGCATAGGAAGAGAGTTAGACTTCGTTATTGCTTGATATATGTTACTTTGTACTCATTACTAAATGTTAAATCATTGTTAATTAAAATTGACTTTGATATACCTTGGGATCCGGGTGGATCCATTACTTGAGCACTATATGCCTAGCTTAATGGCTTTAAAGAAAGCGCTGCCAGGGAGACAAACCGGAAGTTTAATAGAGTCATTTATTTCTTTTGAGTGCTTTTATATAGTTTAAAAACAAAAAAATAAAGAGGGGAACCCAAAACTTTTCAAAAAGAAAAGTGAAAGTAAGATAGACGAGCATTGTGAAAGTGGGGGACGTCTTTGAACTTTGTTCATGCCCATGGAAACTTTGTGAATCTTAATTACAGAAACTTTTCAACAAAAATAATTATCCCCTTGTACAATTCCATTGTATTATAAAAATAATGTGCCAAGGTTTGCCTTCAGGATGTTTACAATGCTTGTTGGTTTGTGCGGTGCAGGAAAGAAACTTTGGCTGTAGTGCGCGATTTTTAGTTTTTTACTGGAACATCAAGTGGTTCTGAAACTTTTTGCACTGTCTTTATATGCAAATTTTTTATTTTTCCTAATTTTGGCAGAATTTGTCAAGTAACATAAGTATGTTGAATGTTCATATTATTGCAGACTGTTCTGTTTTAGACAGATTCTGTTTTTGATGCATAGTTTGCTTGTTTTGATGAAACTATCGATTTATATCAGTGGATTAAGCCATGAAAAAGTTATACTACAGTAGACACAATGAAAAAACAAAATATGAATTGGTTTGCAACAGTACTTAGAGTAGTAATTTGCTTTATTATACTAACGGATCTTACCGAGTTTTCTGTTGAAGTTTTGTGTGGATGAAGTGTTCGATGATCGAGAAGGTCTCGATGTGAGAAGAAGGAAGAGAGGCAAGAGCTCAAGCTTGGGGATGCCCAAGTCACCCCAAGTAAATATTCAAGGATACTCAAGCGTCTAAGCTTGGGGATGCCCCGGAAGGCATCCCATCTTTCTTCAACAAATATCGGTATGTTTTCGGATTCGTTTCATTCATGCGATATGTGCAAATCTGGGAGCGTCTTTTGCATTTAGTTTTCACTTTTCTTTTATGCACCATGCTGGTATGAGATAGTCCTTGGTTGATTTATAGAATGCTCATTGCACTTCACTTAAATCTTTTGAGTATGGCTTTATAGAATGCTTCATGTGCTTCGCTTATATCATTTGAAGTTCGGATTGCCTGTTTCTCTTCACATAGAAAACCGCCATTTGTAGAATGCTCTTTTGCTTCACTTATATTTGTTAGAGCATGGGCATATCATTTGTAGAAAGAGTTAAACTCTCTTGATTCACTTATATCTATTTAGAGAGATGACAGGAACTGGTCATTCACATGGTTAGTCATAAAATCCTACGTAAAACTTGTAGATAATTGAATATGATATGTTTGATTCCTTCCAATAGTTTTGCGATATAAAGATAGTTATATTAGAGTCATGCTAGTGGGTAGTTGTGGATTAGTAGAAATACTTGTGTTGAGGTTTGTGATTCTCGTAGCATGCACGTATGGTGAACCGTTATGTAACGAAGTCGGAGCATGAGGTATTTATTGATTGTCTTCCTTATGAGTGGCGGTCGGGGACGAGCGATGGTCTTTTCCTACCAATCTATCCCCCTAGGGGCATGCGTAGTAGTACTTTGCTTCGAGGGCTAATAAACTTTTGCAATAAGTATATGAGTTCTTTATGACTAATGTGAGTCCATGGATTATACGCACTCTCACCCTTCCATCATTACTAGCCTCTTCGGTACCGTGCATTGCCCTTTCTCACCTCAAGAGTTGGCGCAAACTTCGCCGGTGCATCCAAACCCCGTGATACGATACGCTCTATCATACATAAGCCTCATTATATCTTCCTCAAAACAGCCACCATACCTACCTATCATGGCATTTCCATAGCCATTCCGAGATATATTGCCATGCAACTTCCATCATCATCATATACATGACTTGAGCATTTATTGTCATATTGCTTTGCATGATCATAAGATAGCTAGCATGATGTTTTCATGGCTTGTCCGTCTATTGATGTCATTGCTACGCTAGATTGTTGCACATCCCGGTACACCGCCGGAGGCATTCATATAGAGTCATATCTTTGTTCTAGTATCGAGTTGTAATATTGAGTTGTAAGTAAATAAAAGTGTGATGATCATCATTATTAGAGCATTTCCCCAGTGAGGAAAGGATGATGGCCAAGTCGGGATGAGACTCCGGACGAAAAAATAAAAAAATAAAAAAAAGAGAAAGGCCAAAAAAGAGAAGGCCCAAAAAAAGAGAAAAAAAACAAAAAAATGAGAGAAAAAGAGAGAAGGGGCAATGTTACTATCCTTTTACCACACTTGTGCTTCAAAGTAGCACCATGTTCTTCATATAGAGAGTCTCTTGAGTTATCACTTTCATATACTAGTGGGAATTTTCATTATAGAACTTGGCTTGTATATTCCGATGATGGGCTTCCTCAAATGCCCGAGGTCTTCATGACCAAGCAAGTTGGATGCACACCCACTTAGTTTCCAGTTTGATCTTTCATACACTTATAGCTCTTAGTGCATCCGTTGCGTGGCAATCCCTACTCCTCATATTGACATCAATTGATGGGCATCTCCATAGCTCGTTGATTAGCCGCGTCGATATGAGACTTTCTCCTTTTTTGTCTTCTCCACACAACCTCCATCATCATATTCTATTCCACCCATAGTGCTATGTCCATGGCTCACGCTCATGTATTGCGTGAGGGTTGAAAAGGCTGAAGCGCGTTAAAAAGTATGATGCTCGGCTTGTCATCGGGGTTGTGCATGATGTGAATATTTTGTGTGGTGAAGATGGAGCATAGCCAGACTATATGATTTTGTAGGGATAACTTTCTTTGGCCACGTTATTTTGAAAAGACATGATTACTTTATTAGTAGGATTGAAGTATTATTGTTTTTATGTCAAATGATAGACTATTGCTTTGAATCACTCGTGTCTTAATATTCATGCCATGATTAGATACACGATCAAGATTATGCTAGGTAGCATTCCACATCAAAAATTATCTTTTTTATCATTTACCTACTCGAGGACAAGCAGGAATTAAGCTTGGGGATGCTGATACGTCTCCGTCGTATCTATAATTTTTGATTGTTCCATGCCAATATTATACAACTTTCATATACTTTTTGGCAACTTTTTATACTATTTTTGGGACTAACATATTGATCCAGTGCCCAATGCCAGTTCTTGTTTGTTGCATGTTTTATGTTTCACAGAAAACCCATATCAAACGGAGTCCAAACGGGATAAAAACGGACGGAGAATATTTTGGAATATTTGGAGAATATGGGAAGAAGAATCAACGCGAGACGGTGCCCGAGGTGGCCACGAGGCAGGGGTCGCGCCTGCCCCCTGGGCGCGCCCCTGACCCTCGTGGGCCACCCGTAAGGCGGTTGCTGGTCCTTTCGGCCGCAAGAAAGCTAATTTTCGGAGAAAAATCTGGGTGAAGGTTTCAATCCAATCGGAGTTACGGATCTCCATATATATACGAAACAGTGAAAGGGCAGAACCAGAACACAGAAACAGAGAGAGACAGAGAGACAGATCCAATCTCGGAGGGGCTCTCGCCCCTCCCATGCCATGGAGGCCAAGGACCAGAGGGGAAACCCTTCTCCCATCTAGGGAGGAGGTCAAGGAAGAAGAAGAAGAAGAAGAAGAAGGGGGCCCCTCTCCCCTTCTCTTCCGGTGGCGCTGAAACACTGCCGTGGCCACCATCATCATCACCGCGATCTTCACCAACACCTCTGCCATCTTCACCAACATCTCCATCACCTTCCCCCCTCTATCTACATCGGTCCACTCTCCCCCTCTATCTACATGGTGCTTTATGCTTCATATTATTATCCAATGATGTGTTGCCATCCTATGATGTCTGAGTAGATTTTCGTTGTCCTATCGGTGGTTGATGAATTGCTATGATTGATTTAATTTTCTTGTGGTTATGTTGCTGTCCTTTGGTGCCCATCATATGAGCGCGCGCGTGGATCACACCATAGGGTTAGTTGTATGTTGATAGGACTATGTATTGGAGGGCAAGAGTGACAGAAGTTTCCACCTAGCATAGAAATTGATGCATACGGGATTGAAGGGGGACCAACATATCTTAATGCTATGGTTGGGTTTTACCTTAATGAACGTTAGTAGTTGCGGATGCTTCCTAATAGTTCCAATCATAAGTGCATAGAATTCCAAGTCAGGGATGACGTGCTAGCAGTGGCCTCTCCCACATAAAACTTGCTATCGGTCTAGTAAAGTGGTCAAGTGCTTAAGGGACAATTTCGCAACTCCTACCACCACTTTTCCACACTCGCTATATTTACTTTATTGTGTCTTTATCTAAACAGCCCCTACTTTTTATTTACGCGCTCTTTATTATCTTGCAAACCTATCCAACAACACCTACAAAGTACTTCTAGTTTCATACTTGTTCTAGGTAAAGCGAACGTCAAGCGTGCGTAGAGTTGTATCGGTGGTCGATAGAACTTGAGGGAATATTTGTTCTACCTTTAGCTCCTCGTTGGGTTCGACACTCTTACTTATCGAAAGAGGCTACAATTGATCCCCTATACTTGTGGGTTATCAGATGCCCGCAAACAAGAGATGATGTACGTTAATATTGCCCCGTATATAATTGACAACGTAAATAATGTGCCAGCTGGACAAATATTATTGGAGATGGAGATGGAAATGGAATTTTACGTAAACATGGATATGCATGTCTATGTCTATGTGTGTGCGCGACGACTCTCGCAACCTGGAAGCAGGGGCGTGTTTTTGATCGAGTTTTCTTTCTTGGTACGTTAAAAAATTGTCCGCCAGTTTTCGTTTCTTTTTTCCGGGAACGCGCGTATTCTATTTAAAACCACAGTTATGGAGAGATTGTTTTACTCCATTATAGCCTCTTGTTTGATAGAGTTTCTCGCGTCTCGCTCTCTCACCCTCTCCATATCAAAACAAGATGACAGTGTCCACACTATCTCTCTCCTCACCGGTGGTCGTAGATCCGGCCGAATCCCGTCCGCTACGGGAGGTGAGGAGGTGCAGCGTTGACGTTGTTGCCGTCGGCGATGGAGGAAGCCGATGCGCACCGTCCTCTCGGATCCGGCGTTGGCGCGGACGAAGGTCCTCTGCGCCCTTGTTTGCTGCCGTCGTGTGGGCAGATCCCGCCCGCCCGCCTAAGCGACATCTCGCCCACCTGAGGTATAACTTCTTGTACTGGTCCAGCTCCCAGGTTGCTGCATGCGGGTTTTCTTCCATGCGACTACTCTCCAGCTCCCCATGTATAGTAGCTAGGGTTCGTCGGCTGGTCCAACATCACCTACTATTATAGAGGAAATGCCACTCGAAAAGTTGTCCTGATTTATGCCTCGGTGGAGTTATACATTTTGTTTCGACAAAAAGTACATGGTGGTTGTGCGGTCATTGTCCATATGCTCCTATTGCTGCTGCTAATCTAATACTATCACTGGTTAAATGAAGAAATGCTTTTTTCTCGGGTATCCTGGTTTAGTTCCCATCAAGATAATCATGATGCTTATATTTGTTGGTGTACTTTTCATAATTCTTATTGACAATTGAGATGTCGTTGTTAATCTTGTAAAACAAAGTAACAACACTATATCCCTTTTTTATATTTTTGGAAACAGCGATGCGTATCTCCATACCCGGGCATGTCTTCCTCAATTTTAGTGGAACTGCACAAAATTGGATGGCCATTGTTGTTCTGCCTCACTGTCCTCTGCCACGTGGTTCTTCCTTCCTCGAGCTTGACTACTGAGAAGAAACAGACCACTGTGAGGATTTGTCGAACTTCATAGGTGCCTCACCCAAACTTGATGCCAAATGGATGATGCGTCACCACGATGACCTATCGATGCTCATGGTTGCGCCTCATGGTTGCGTCGGCTGGTGAAGCTGATCGATTTTCAATGAAAAACAAGCTGTCTTCCATCAGTGCTCTTTGCTTGTTACCCACAAAGATGATATCCTTCGTCAGTTCACCTTGGTTGCGTTGGAGACGCAGTCGTCTTTCACGTTGGTGCAATTTTATCACACAATTGGCTATGAACCAAATGTTTCCTCGAAGAAGGATCGACGTTGGTACTAAGAGCATAAGTTTTGTATTGATTTCTAAGCCTTCTCACAACTCTGTCTCCAGCTCCCCTGTAATTTTCTTTGTCCAGCTATTAACTTTGATTAAAAAATGGTGTGGACTAAAAACCCGGATGGACGTAGTAGCCCTCCATTTTTATTTACTCCGCATATTAGATTTGACTGAAGTCAAACTTTGTAAAGTTTGACCAAGTTTAGGCCGAACACAACAAACCATAATTATTAGAGAGGGCAAACTGTACATACTCTCAAACCTTTCCGATAATTGAAATTAAAATTCTTTATTTGTACACACTCTCACACGTTTCCGATAATTTGGCGCATGTGTGGTTGTTCACTTAAGGGAGGGTAGTGTACCGCACGTGAAGGACAGGAAGTGCGACCAGGATGCGTGGATCGTTAGTTCATCGGAAGTACTCCCTCCGTTCCTAAATATTGTCTTTCAAGTGGTTTGCAATGGACTACCACATACTGATGTATATAGACATTTTTTACAGTGTAGATTCACTCATTTTGCTCCGTATGTAGTCATTTGTTGAAATCTCTAGAAAGACAAATATTTAGGAACAGAGGGAGTAGTAGTTTTCTTCACTGGTACGTTATATAAAGAGTTCCGTTTCGTACTTACACAATTTAAAACGATTGTTATGGAGAGAATAAGAAAACCACTCCACTATATATTAGTCATATACACGAGTACTATATGGACGCAGCTTCATTGACTTTAGTGCACCTGCCTTAGGGTTTATGACAGGTGGGCCCAAAATGTGGCTGGCCCACCTGTCATACAGCCAAAAGCAGGTGCAGTTAAGGCACCGGAGCTCAGTCCGTACTACAGTATATATATAAGCTGGAGCCTCAGCGCTTGTTCACTAGGGTTTGCACTCTCCACACTCTCGCCGCACTACATATATATATACACACTGGAGCGTCAGCGTTCCTTTGCTAGGGTTTGCTATATTCACTGTCTCTCACCCTCTTCACCAGATCTAAACAAGACTGCGTTGTGGCCTCTGTCTCTCTCACCCCCCCCTCACAGACAGCTGGCGAAGGAGGCGTTCGGATCTCGTCGCACCGGGAAGGGGAGGAGGTGCAGCGTTCACTCTATCGCCTCCGGCGAGGGAGGAAATCTACTGCCGGCTGCGCTTTTCTCTTTCACCCAGCGCCTGTGCGGGTGGGCCACCGACCCCTCCTTCCTCGCTGCCGTACGTAGTGTGCGCAGATCCAACCTCCCGCTGCACGCCTTGCCACATCCCGACGACCCTAAGGTATAAGTTTCTTTGAAACCGTCATTGGTCTAGCTGCATGCTGATCTTTTTCGATTCTGTAGTCGAATCTAGGTCTTGGTTCAAAGAGGAAAGAAGGGTGCGGTGGGGTGGAGCATGAATCTAGGACGTGGTTCAATGAGGAAAGGAGGGAGGGAAAGAAGTATAGACTAGCTATCCAGCCGCTTTGTTGGTCAAAAAGGGAAAAAGGGGGTAACCCAGTACACACATCTGTAAGGAACCCAACTCTTTGTTGAAAAGGGAAAGAAACTAGGGGGTCGGGTAGTTTGTGCAGGACTAGATTTGCTGCCCTCACATCGGAAAAAGTTTCAAAGAGAACAAATATGGGACCAACGCAGATATGCTGCTTGGCTACATACTCTACATCACCCATTTATACGTGTGGATGAACATGGTGCTGGCATGTCCCATGTCCCATCCACTTGATCGTGCAGTGTGTTTTGAGATGTTGTGCTACTTATATTGGTACTGTTTTAAATAAATGTTGAATTGAAGCTATTGTATTTTAAGCAATGCCACTCTCAGAATTAACTACTGAACTATTTTAAGAGAATTTGTCTGTTAATATGAATCAATGAAACCGTTTTAGAAATGCTACTGTCCTATACTTTGTTTTCCATCAAGATAAGGTAGATGCTTCTTTTTGTGGCCGCATGTTTCATCCTCCTTTGTTGGCAGTAATTGTTTCCTTTTTTGCCTCTGTTAAATCAGGGATATCTATGCAACTTGTTGCTATGGCAAACTTAAATGTCTCACCGACGACTTTACTTGATTTCAGAGTATCTACACAAAACGAGATTGGATTTCCTATTCGTGTTGGCAGATTCGTACGTGATCTTGTGTGCGTCATGACAGGTTGGTACTTGCCTTCATCCACATGATCGTGCAGTGTGTTTAGAGATGTTGTGCTACTTGTATTAGTACTGTTTTAAATAAATGTTGAATTGAAGCTATTGTATTGCTGTCTTTTCCCATTAAGTAGTGAACAAAAATGGGACCAACCCAGACATTATGCTTGTTGCTTTGTTACAACAAACTCTGCATCACCCCCTTTATAAGTAGATGGAAGCCCATGTTGTTGTTGCGCCCACTCTCCCCTGGAACTGTTTATGCTTTTTGTTAATCTAATGCCGCTGGTAAAATTAAGCAATGCCACTCTCAGAATTAACTACTGAATCTTATTTCAAAACTGCAACACTTGTTAGGGATTGGCGGGATTACCATTTTTGTGGCCGCATGTTTCATCCTCCTTTATTGGCCAGTAATTGATTCCTTTTTTGCCTCTGTTAAAACAGGGATATCTATTCAAGTTGTTGCTCTTGCGACATTTTGCTTCGCTTAATTTTGGTGGAACTGCACAGAAGGAGACCGGATTTCCATATATGTGTTGAGATCTCTTTCAGGTCTTCCTCACGAGTTGTTTCAAATCTTGGTCTTGAAAGGTCAGTACCGACTTTCAGTACCGACTTTCCTCAGAATTAACTACTGAATCTTAGTTCAAAACTGCAACACTTGTTAGGGATCGCGGGAGTACCATTTCTGTTAGGGATCGGCCGGAGTACATGTTTAAGAAATGTATTGTTCAGATAATTTCTCTGTTATTATATATCAGTTACAGTGTTTTACAAATGGTACTATCCTGCTTTGTAGTTCTTTCTACATGTTTAACCAAGGTATTGTTAAGATAATGTCTCTGTTAAAATGAATCAGTCGCATTGTTTTAGGAATGATACTTTCTGCTTTGTCGTTCTTTATACATGTTGAAACAAGGCATTGTTAAGATAATGTCTCAGTTACTATGAATGAATCACACTGTTTGAAAATTGCTACTCTCCTGCTTTGTTTCCCATTAAGATAAGGTAGATCAGTAGATATTTTTCTTCTGGGAGTACAAGTCATCAACCGTTATTTCTCAGTAATTGTTTCCCTTATACCTTTTGTTGCTTACAGGGATATCAAAATTAAAGCTCGGTTTTATTCCGACTTTGATTTTAGTTGAACTGCACAAAAGGAGCCAATGTGTCCAAGGCAAACTGCTGCATTAGTGGGTCCAGTTGGTCTTACCACTTTGCAGAAAGAAGCAGTCACTGTTTGCGCTACATTACACAAGGAATGATCGAGAAGCTTTACAGAGTATTAGTAGACGCTGGTGACATGACTAGTCTGCAGAGATGGCTGCATTACTTGTGGTTCGGAGGAACACTGGGCAAACAAGTGCCCAAACAAGTACCAAGAAGCCAGGACAGGACTCCAAGTCTGTCAATGTCACTCTAAGCAACAATGATGGGGCATCTAGGTATGGTAATCTGTTTACCGTATTTTCAGTTTGTTAGTCCACCGATTGGTGGGTTGGCACTGGGGCCAATATTCATGTGTGTGCTGATGTGTGTTTGTTTTCTGGCAGCATATAAATACGAAATCCACAGGGATGCTCAGCTTGATTTTAGTGGAACTGCACAAAATATTCAGATGGTTCGTGTCCTCCATAATAATACTTCATCATGCACAATACATCGAATGGTTCTCTAATCATTCGTCGTCAGCTTGAGCCACCGGACTATCAGGTGACATACTGATGACAAACCCTGCCCGTTCCACAATCATAGGCATTACATATTTTGAATGGGAAAAGCTTGTCAAAGTTGACATTAGTTTAATATATTCGAATTGGAAAACCTTGTCAATTTTTGCTGATTGATGTTAGCCAGAAGACATGCATTTGATATTTTTGAGTGGGACGCCCTTTGCTGTGAGCAACGTCGATCGTTTTTTCCTATTCCTGTCTTAAGTTCAGAAGTAAATATTTACTCTGCTGAGATGCATAGTCACATGAATGTTGACTTATTTAAGATATTATAAGAGTTTGTTCTGAATATTGTCTATGTAATGCCAGGCCTTGTGTTTGATTGCAAAGTTGAGCTTGGAATGTTGTGGCATGCGACATCACGAGCTATTCACCGTGCCTCCTGAGAATAATGCTTCGTATTGTTTTGCATGTCGATCTAATGCCAGTGATTTGCTTGTTAGGAAGATCATCCACTTTTGTTGTTTCCGTGCTTAAGAAGTTCATCGTCTTATGTTTCATTCATAGCCTATACGACAAGTCGGGTAGGTTAGACGTGAAACCATATATCTTCGACCAACTCATCATCTTAGGCCGTGATTGGATCGTCGTTTTCCAACCAAAACCGCTTGTAAAACTGACGCTTGTAAATAAAAGCAGATGGTCTCGGGCGAAGCGCTTGGTTGGTCGATTTCGACTAGTAAAATATACACCGGTCTCTCAAATTACACGCGTAACCCGCCAGTTTTACTTACAGACCTCGGGCCCTCGGTTTCATTACGCCTGTATTTTACACGTTGTTTCCGATGACGAGTAAATTACACTTGTATCTTAATACAGTTGTGAAATAAACCAGAGCTCCCAAGCGCGGCCTTACCGTTTCATGCCATCTCGGTCTCTCAAATGTGCTCATAGGTGTCCGATGATCCTGGCTTCCTGAATGAGCAGCAGTCGATGTATCAGACCATCCGTAGGGCCCGCAAGGCCCTCTCCGTCGTCCTTCGAGTTGTTGCGCTCGCCGTGGCGCCGAGCATTGTTAACATGGTCAATGAACATGAGGATTCAGGAGATGACTTTATTTTGACTGGTTGACAATAGGGACCCACTAGGGCCATAGCCGTACGTAAGCAAGTGCCTCCTTATTATGTACAACTATATATTTTTTGCTTCCTCCTGGTTTCCTGACATCACGGTCCCACACCATTTCAACCTATGTAGTCAATAAATGAGAGAATTGCACAAGGTGCGGCCGACAGCTGGGACCAAGCAGCTCGAGCAGTATTTGTGTTTTTGAGGCGTGAGCACTGCAGAGTTTTTCTTGGCGATGTTTTCGTTGTTGTTCAGAGGAGAGCAGGGTATTAACTGGGCGGGCTGTGGCCCGTCTAGCCCAGGACAGATATCCAGCCCAGATATTATTTTTTTCCAAGATGAAAATGGCTAGCCGAGCTATACGTTTTTTTGAGGAATACCCAGGCAAGGTCAACTTGTTATTCTCCGCCCCGCTGGGCTGCAAGTCTTTCCTAGGAGGGATGTATTAGGCTTAACAGGAAAATGTGCTTTAAAAATAATAAATGGGATGTAATTATAAAAACTGGGCAGTAACTATAAAAAATGCACCAAGCACGGAATTAGTTTATAAAATATTATTTATGGATTTTGAAAATCTTAATTTTTTATTGTTGCGCGCGGAATGTTTCGTTAGATTTTTACGTAATACAAACTTATATTTAATCTGACTAGAAATTTCGGGATAAAAATATTTCGGATCCCATCAAAATGTGGGAAATTTTTATTGAATTCTGTCTTGAACGGTTGGTTGAAATTATTAATCGTTGTCCTAGCTAGAAAATGGGCTGTACTTTTAACAAACTGTAAATGGGTTGTAGTAAATTCCATTAGAATTCAAAAATGGGTTGTACATTCTTGCAAATCGCAAATGGGCTATAAGTTCTCTCCCACACACTTGTGGGCCTACTAAGTTGACGCGTCCCTAAAAAAGAAGTTGACGCGTATGCAAGGCTTTGTCAACTTATTATAGTCAACACACGGTTCTAGCAGCAGTGGCCGTTGGATGTCCATCCAACGGATGCCGTGCTTCTTCTTCAATCTCGGATATTCTAGCTTCACCCGCCCAAAAAATGATTCCTCCCCCTGACATCTGGAGCGCACCGTTTCGGAAGCTAACCTGTGGACCTACTAAGTTGACGCGTACCAAGGGCTTTGTCAACTTAGTCAATATGAACGATTCTAGCTACAGTGACTGTACGATGTCCATCCAACGACCGTAGTGCTTCTTCAACCTCTGGTCTTCTTGCTCCAGCCGCCCAAAGGAGCGTCGGTCGTGCCGCGTGCTCCTGCCTCCCGTGGCCGGCTGTGATGTCGCAGAGGCCTCACCGCCCCCTACTGCTCCCACCGCTGGCAAGGCCATCCCTCTATTCACCGACACCCCCTGTTATTCCGCGGCGACGACAGCCTCACACCGCAGCCAAACCAGTGAACCCTCGTACTCCTCTCCGCGCGGGCGTCCACTGCCGCGTCTTCCCCTTCCTAGGCCTCGCCGTTGTCCACCGCCCTGGTGCTCCGTGCGGCGTGGTCAACGTGGTCAAGGAATGGCTTCCATCGGACGTGGACTGTACGTGGAGAGGCTGACAGCTGGGTCCACGACGGCAGCAAGGAAGTGCCTCCTTATTACGCGGAAAATAATGATTCCTCCACCTGACAGCAGGGACCCACTGGACGGGCCACCGTATTTCGCGAAAAAAATGTTTGCCCCCTGACTGCTGGGACCCACCGGACGGGCCACAGTATTGCGCAAAAAACGTCCCCCCCCCCCGCCGCTGTCAGCCCGGACCCATCGGAAGTGCCTCCTTATTACGCACAAAAAAATGAATACTCCCCCTGCTGGTTGGGACCCACCTTGGTGGGAGGCTGACTTGTGGGCCTACTAAGTTGACAGGGACGGAGTGCTTTGTCAACTTAGTCAATATGAAAGATTCTAGCTCCAGTCACCGTACGATGTCCATCCAACGGCCATAGTGCTTCTTCAACCTCTGGTCTTGTTGCTCCAGCCGCCCAAAGCAGCGCCGGTCGTGCCGCATGCTCCTGCCTCCCGTGGCCGGTTGTGCTGCCGCCGGAGGCCTCACCGCCGCCTACTATTCCCACCGCTGGCCAGGCCCTGCGGCGATGGCAGCCTCACACCGCAGCCGAACCAGTGAACCCTCGTACACCTCTCCGCGCGGGCTTCCACTGCCGCGTCTTCCCCGGCTCCGCATCGTCCCCTTCCTAGGCCTCGCCGTCGTCCACCGCCCTGGTGCTCGCGGTGCGGCGTGGTCAACGTGGTCAAGGAACGACTTCCATCGGAAGAGTACTGTCGTGGAGAGGCTGGCAGCTGGGTCCACGACCGCAGCAAGGAAGTGCCTCCTTATTACGCGCAAAATAATTATTCCTCCACCTGACAGCAGGGACCCACCGGACGGGCCACCGTATTTCGCGAAAAAACGTTTCCCCCTGACTGCTGGGACCCACCAGCTACATCTTCGCACGCAAGGAAGTGCGTCCAGGCAAAAAACAAAAAAACGATTCGCCCCCCTAACTGCTGGGACCCACCAGCTACATCTTCGCAGGCAAGGAAGTGCCTGATAGTCGGGACCCACCTGGTCGAAGCGTATGTAGCGTTGTCATTCTGGTCGCGAACGTGTACGTACATACTAGTCGATGTAGAGGCGCGCACGTGTCGTAGTAGAGGCGCACACGTAGCATGTACACGTACGTACAGCGGCCAGGGTGCAAGAAAGTAAATAAGGCCACGTACATACATACGGGTGGGGTCTCGAATGCCTACTCGCGCGTATGTACGGCCAAGGCTCGTGTACATGGCTAGGTCGGAACGGAGAAACAGCGTCGTCGTCGTGTTCATGGGGAGGCAACGGAATGCGTCGTATTCATCGGGAGGAAACGGAACGCGTGGGAGCCAACCGGCTTGGACAGAACAGCGGAACCGAGGAAACGGCCTTGTGTTCGACCGGCCACATTCGAAATGGGATCCTGTTCATCGGGAGGAGTCTGGCGTACCGCAAAACGGAGGAAACGGACCTCCTACGATCGAAACGGGGGTCCTGTTGATCGGGAGGGGTGTGGCGTACCGCACGACGGAGGAAACGGACTTGTGTTGGAGCGCTACGGTCGAAACGGGGGTCCTGTTCATCGGGAGGGGTGTGGCGTACCGCAAAACGGGACTCCACGGTATATTGTTCATCTCCACCGTCGACCCCCTCCAGCCTCCACGGGCTACTGTTCATCCACCATCGACCTCCTCCAGCCTCCACCTGCGGCTGTTCATCCACGGGCTCCTGTTCATCCAGCCTCCACTGCGCGCTACTCCATCGGCTACTGTTCAACCAGCCCTCTCCACGGGCTCCTGTTCAACCACCCCTCCACGGGCTACTGTTCATCCAGCCTTCCACCATCTACTGTTCATCCTGCCCTCCACGGGGTGGTCCTGTTCATCCTGCCCTCCACGTGGTCCTGTTCATCCAGCCCCAACCGGCTCAAACGATCGGGGTCCTGTTCATCCACCCCCACCGGGAACTGTTCATCCAAACACCCCAGCAACGCTCACTGTTCATCCAGAGGCAACGCCACGGGGTCCTGTTCATCCACCCCCACCGGGAACTGATCATCCAAGCCCCCCCAGCAACGCTCACTGTTCATCCAGAGGCAGCATCGATCGGCTTCAGTTAGCAGCAGTAGCGAAGGAATCACTTGATCGGGTTCAGTTAACAGCCATAGATCGATCGCTCTGGTTCAGTAACGTTTAGCCTGCAGTGCAATCGCTCGGGTTCAGTTAGAGCCCAACGCCTCACTCGGGTTCAGTTAGAGCCCAACGCCTCGCACACACGCGCGTACATACAAGAGAATTGCGCATCGCTCGGCCCCCGACCACGCACCGTAACCGGGGACTCCCCCATATTTTCTGCGCCCTCGCTTCTACCACGGTTTTTTCCGTCATGGATGGCCCAAAGAATGTCATGTAGCTGTGTCTCCAGCCCGCCCAGGACGAAAAGCTCATTTTCTATCATGATTTTTTGTCATAGAAGTAGGACCCCACCACATCTATGATGATACCGGGTTTTGTCACAATTATCGTCATAGAAGTGTCATAAGTATGACAGAAAAGATTTTCGTTTGGCCCAAAATGTCACGGATGTGTCTTTTTTTTGTAGTGCTACGAGATATTCACATATTGATCTTTGCTTAGTTACTTTTCCGTTGCCACTGTTACAATCACTACAATACTGCTACTGTTACCTTTGCCACTGTTACCGTTACTATCATACTACTTTGCTACTAAATACTTTGCTGCAGATATGAAGTTATCCAGGTGTGGTTAAATTGACAACTCAGCTGCTAATACTTGAGAATATTCTTTGGCTCCCCTTCTGTCGAATCAATAAATTTGGGTTGAATACTCTACCCTCGAAAACTGTTGCGATCCCCTATACTTGTGGGTTATCACCATCGTGACTACAACCCGGTTCTGACCCAGGGACTTGGGTACAGGAAGAAGGGGGAGCACAGTGGTCCAGGAGCAAAACGTGGTTTCATATGTCCCAACTTCATACGGAAATGCATAAAAGAGGATAAAAGACTTATCTGAATCTGCAGCCCCCGGCAGCCTTGGCTTGCCGTGGTTGGATTCCTTGTATCTGTAGCCCCCGGCAACCTTGGCTTGCCGAGGTTGGAGCGCCGGCTCGTTCTCTTTCTTCCAAACAGCTCAGCAGAAACATCCATGTATCCTGCGAACCAAAGAGGACAGAAAGGAACAGAGAAACGCACACTCGACCTCTATGCTAGGGGTTAGTCGCCGCTAAGCACTTTCGACCCTAACCGAGGGAGAGACATAACCTAGCATGCATGCTAAAACTTAGGGCGCCAGCGCTTCATTTATTTATGCTCAGGGTCTGCGCCTGGCTTTGTACAAAGGGTTACATGCGTTGCCGACAAGGCTTGTACAAAAGGTGGTTTGACGGGAGGCCCGGCAACCGCGCCTTATGGGTAAAACTTGCGAAGATGTTCGATGTTCCAGGAGTTGCTCACTGGAATAGCATCTTCGGTCTCCAAGTGGACTGCGCCGGGCCTGGTGACTCGTGTTACCTGATAAGGGCCTTCCCACTTTGGCGTCAACTTGTTGGAATTCTTGGCCTATTGAACGCGCCGAAGAACAAGGTCGCCTTCCTCAAAGCTTCAGGCATGAACCTTGCGGCTATGGTAGCGGCGCAAGGCTTGCTGGTAGCGCGCTGCTCTCACAGCCGCCCAAAGACGATCTTCCCTCGAGGAGCATTGCGTCATCTTGCCGCAATTGCTCTTGCTCAAGCTCGTCATAAGCGAGCACTCGAGGTGACCCGTATGTGAGTTCCGTGGGGAGAACTGCTTCTGCCCCGTATACCAGGGCAAAGGTTGTCTGGCCGGTGGCTCGATTTGGCGTTGTCCTGATCGACCAAAGAACCGCCGGCAACTCATCAATTCAGCGCCTTCCGCTCTGGTGCAGCCTGTCAAAAGTCATGGTCCTCAGGCCATGCAGTACTTGAGCATTTGCCCTCTCTGCCTGGCCGTTGCTCCGTGGGTGTGCCACGAAGGCTAAACAGACCTTGCTGTCGAGGTCTTGGATGTATTGCATGAAGGTGTGGCTTGTGAACTGTGTGCCGTTGTCGGTGATGACTCTGTTTGGCACACCAAAATGGCAGACTAAGCCCTTGAAGAACTTGACGGCTGACTGTGCGGTCACCTTCCTCACTGCTTCCACCTCCGGCCACTTTGTGAACTTGTCGATTGCAACATATAAGTACTCAAAGCCCCCGATAGCGTGGGGGAAAGGGCCCAGTATGTCGAGCCCCCAGACCGAAAATGGCCAGGAGAGAGGAATTGTCTGAAGGGCTTGGGCTGGTTGATGAAGCTTCTTCGAATGGAACTGACACGCTTCACACTTGGTTATTAGTGCCGTTGCATCCTGGAGGGCGGTGGGCCAGAAGAAACCCTACCGGAATGCCTTGCCGGCAAGGGCCCTCGACCCTATGTGGGAGCCACATATGCCTCCGTGTATCTCCGCCAACAACTCCAGTCCTTCCTCCCGGGGAATGCACTTCAATTTCACACCGTTCGGTCTCTTCCTGTATAGGACGTCATCGACGAACTGATACATAGCAGACCGACGGGCTACTTTCTCCGCTTCTTCCTACTCCTCAAGAAGCTCCCCTATTTGGAGGAATCGGACGGTATGCTGTGCACATGCCGGAGCCTGGGGCTCGACGGCAAGGACTAAAGGCATTTCTTCTGCCATGGGAGCGGCCATCTCTACGGCCAGGGCTTGACGGCCTGCCGGAGTCAGTCGCTGCTCGGCAGGCTCAGAATCCACGGCAACACCCTTGCCGGTGGCCCCCGGGGGCTCAACAAGAAAGTACTTGCCGGGGCCTGATTTCCTCCGTTTGTTCTGCTCCGTTGATGGTTCGACGGACGGTTGAGTTAACCGAAGCCAAAAAGTACCTGGTTCCACAGGTAGCTTGAATGCAGCGTGCTTTGACAAGTAATCGGCGATGTCGTTCTCCGCTCGGGGAACGTGCTCCGCTTGTATACCGTTAAAGCGCTCCTCTAGCTTCCTCACCTCATCTACGTAGGCCTCCATCAACGGGCTCTGATAATCTTTGTTGACTTGTCTGACGACAAGCTGCAAATCACCCCTGACGATGAGCTTCTTAACCCCGAGGTCTGCCGCGATCCTGAGACCGGCAAGCAACCCCTCGCACTCAGCAGTGTTGTTGGTGGACATCTCCCTGGGAAAGTGCATCTGGATTACATACTTGAGGTGCTCTCCGGTGGGTGCGACAAGAAGCACACCAGCACCGGCACCTTGCAGCGAGAAAGCCCCGTCAAAGTACATGATCCAGTTGTGACTTGCTTCCTTGCCGGGGAGAGTGGTCTCCTGGATCTCCTCATTAGGCGTTGTGGTCCATTCTGCAATGAACTCCGCCAAGACTCTGCTCTGAATTGTCGAAGTACTTTCAAACTTCAACCCGAAGCTTGATAACTCCAAGGCACACTCCACATTCCTTCTAGTTGCATCTGGGTTGTGCATTATCTGTTGCAACGGGAGGCGGGTGACGACGGTGACTTCGTGTGCTTGGAAGTAGTGACGCAGCTTCCTCGAGGCCATAAGGAAGCGGAAGAGCAATTTCTGCACACCAGAGTACCTTGACCTAGCCCCCTGCAGAAGGGAGCTGACAAAGTAAACCGGGTGATGCATCATCTTCTTCTTCTGCACCACTTCATTTGATTGCATGGGCCCGGTCTTGATGGCGTCAGACTCTGCCGGGGGCCTTGCCTTGCCGGCATCGGGCCCTGCCGGGGGAATCTCTGGCTTGCCATTCGCCAGTCCCGTCGTCGCCACTGCCTCTTCGTCGACCTCCCTCTGCTCCACTAGCGCGGCACTGACCACTTGATTCGTCATCGCCAGATACAGCAGCAACGGCTCTTGTGGTTTAGGCGCAACCAGTATTGGTGTAGAGGAGAGGTATTTCTTCAGATACTGCCACGCTGCCTCGGCCTCTGGGGTCCACTCCATTGGGCCCGCCTTCAAAAATTTTAAAAAGGGAAGGGCACGCTCAGCGGACTTGGAGATGAATCTGCTCATGGCGGCTATGCAGCCAGTGAGCCGACGCACATCCTTGATCCGTTTGGGTGCCTCAATCTGCTCAATAGCCTTGATCTTGTATGGGTTTGCCTCGATCCCACGCTATGACACGAAGAACCCGAGAAGTTTGCCAGATGGAATGCCGAAGACGCACTTCCCAGGGTTCAACTTGAGGTTGATCTTGCGCAGATTTGCAAACGTCTCTTCTAAATCTTGTACAAGAGTTGCCTTGTCCTTGGTTTTGACCACTATGTCATCCATATAAGCTTCCATATTTCTATGTAGCTGGGGCTCAAAACCAATTTGGACCGCCCTTGCAAACGTTGAGCCAGCACTCTTCAACCCGAAAGGCATCCGTAAAAAGCAATATGTACCACATGGGGTGACGAATGATGTCTTCTCTTCGTCTTCTCTCGTCATGAAGATCTGATGGTATCCGGAGTAGGCGTCAAGGAATGACAACAGATCACACCCGGCCGTGGAGTCAACAATCTGGTCGATGCGCGGCAATGGGAAGGGGTCCTTGGGACAAGCTTTACTGATATCTGTGTAGTCAATACACAGCCTCCACTTCCCATTTGCCTTGCGCACCACCACCGGATTGGCCAACCACGTCGAATGGAGCACTCCTCTCACCAAGCCTGCCGCTTCCAACTTCCTGATCTCCTCTGTGATGAACTCCTGCCTTCCAAAGCTTGCTTCCTGACCTTCTGCTTGACGGGTCGCGCATGAGGACAGACAGCAAGATGGTGCTCAATCACCACCCTGGGAACGCCGGGGATGTCGGATGCTTGCCACGCAAACACGTCGACATTCGCCCGCAGGAAGGTGACGAGCGCGCCTTCCTATTTGCTGTCGAGGGTGGAGCTTATGGTAAAAGCCCCTCCCGTGCCATCCTCCTTGACGGACACCCTCTTGGTCTCTGGTGGTGCAGCTCTAGATTTCTTGCTCTTGCCGGTGGAGCTCTCTGGCACGTCCTCGATGGGAGCACAACACTCCAAAGCGGTGCGCTTGCCGGAGTGGGTGCGGGAGGTCCTGCCGGTCTTCTTCTTCCCTCCCCGGGCTTCAGCGGCAGGAGCAAGTGCCTTAGTGGCAGCTGCTGTGACTGCTTCCCGGTAGAGTAGGTCGGCGCAGATCAGCGCATCCTTCTTGTCGCATGGGACGGTGATGATGGTCATCGGCCCAGGCATCTTTGGCGTGTTGTAGGCGTAATGCGACGCCGCCATGAACTTGGCTAGTGTCGGGCGGCCGAGGATCCCATTGTAGGGCAAAGGGATTTCGGCTACATCGAAGACAATCCTCTCCGTCATGTAGTTCAACTCGCCTCCAAACATCACAGGCAACGTGACCTTCCCCTTCGGCTGGCTCCTTCCCGGGTTGACCCCTTGAAATGTGCCTGTCTCCTCGAGGTCTCCGTCAGGAATTTGCAGCCTTTTGATCACAACGGGTGAGATCAAGTTCAGACTGGCCCCACCGTCAACCAGCATCTTGTTCACCTTGAGGTTGCGTATCGTTGGTGAAACCAACAACGGCAAACACCCGACCGCAGTTGTGCGATCAGGGTGATCCTTGGCATCAAAAATGATGGGCGTGCTGGACCACTTCAGCGGCTTCTGAGCGTCGAACGATGGCTCCGCTGCTGTGATCTCACGTGCCCACTGCTTGAGCTGGTGATGAGAAGTGTGCAGCGAGGCGCCACCATCGACGCACATGGCCTCTGTAGCCTTCTGGAACTCATGCTCGCCGGACTCGTCGTCTTCGTCATGATCGTCGTCTTCCTGCTTCTTGTCGCGGCCCCGAGCGGGCCTCTCTTGCTGGTTATCCTTGCCGCGGCGGCCTCCTTGGCCGCCATGCTTCTTACAGGATCCTTCAGCACCATCTTGACCCTTCTCCTTGTCCCGCCTCTCATACTCGGCTTTTTGCTTCTCAGCAAGCAACTCGACTTGTCGACAGTTCTGGAGGTCATGGCCCTTGGTGCGGTGGATCTTGCAGTACTGCTTGTCGGAGCCTCCTGGCTTGTTGGCAGCCGCCAAGGCCCGGCAAGCGGCGCACCCGGCAATCTCCTTGCCGGGGTCGTCTGCCTTGGCCTTCTTGGCAGCGCCGGTGTCGTCCGATTCCTCGACGGCAAGCACGGCCTTGCCCTGGCGTTTCCTGTTGCGACGCCGACCCTTCCTCGTCGGGGCAGCGATGTCTTCATCCGTAGAGTCGGTTTCCGCACCGGCGTCCTCGCCGGGGTACTTCCTCCCCTCTTCAGCCCGGGCGCACCTGTTGGCCAGAACATAAAGCTCGGCCACATCTTTAACCTTGTTCATCGCCAGCTCTTCACGCATCTTGTGGTTGCGCACATTCTGATGGAACGCGCTGATCACGGTGGCGGGGTGAACATCTAGGATGTTGTACTGCACCCGGCTGAACCTCTGTATGTACTTGCGCAGGTTTTCACATTCCTTCTGGGGAATGATATGCAAATCACTCACCTGGCCATGAGCTTGGTGGCCTCCAGTGAAGGCACCAACGAACTCATGACACAGATCCGACCAAGAAGAAATGGATTCCGCCGGCAAGTGCATCAACCAAGACATGACATTGGGTTTCAGGGCCGGCGGGAAGTAATTGGCAAGCACCTTGTCGTCGCGAGCTCCAGCGGCTTGCATCGTGATGGTGTAGATGCTGAGGAACTCCAACGGGTGGGTCTTGCCGTTGTACTTCTCGCCGACGTCGGGCTTGAACGTACAGTGGGACGGCCACTGGAACTGCCGCAGCTCACGGGTAAAGGCCGGGCAACCCACCTCGTACGGTAGGCTGCCGGAGCCTCCCGGTGCTGGGTGGTCCATAGCGGGCCCCGCCCGCCTATCTGACTGGTGACGTGTATCGCGCCGGCGCTCGATGGTGGTTCGAGCGTCTTCATGGGCTCGCTCCCGGAGAACTTGGTGCTGGTCGCGGTGGGTTCGTGGGTCGGACGACGCTATGGAAATGTTATCACAAGCGTCATCACGACAGATCGACACCCGCGGTGGCTGGAGTGGAGGAGGAGAGTGCACCGTGGCTGCAGCACCCCCGGTCCTTCCACCGCTGGCATGTGGTGGCTCGACAGAGCATCGGCCCGAGGGCCCCTCTGCTCGCAGTTCATCTTGGTTGGCGACACCGACGAGGCTTCGGATGGTGGCTCTCCACTCGTCGAGCTTCTCCGCGGCGGGAGGGAAGTCGAGGAGCAACTGCGCGCGCGCCAAAGCTTCTGCTGGCGTGGGCAGCGGCGAAAGCTGCGTGGACCGTGGCGCGCTCCGACTCCTAACCATGTTACAGGAGCTCCACCATGGCCCTGCGGCTGTACGCCATTTCCGCCAGCACTTTTGTGGGCATGTTGGCTTCCTCCGTCCCGCGAGTGATGCACGGGACTCTTCCCACGGCGGCGCCCGGGGTCCCCAGCATGGTGGCGCTGCTCGTCGCGCGCACCCTGGGAAGAGCGCGTTGTGGGCGCCGGGGTAGGCGACTTGGAGGTCGCCGTGCCCGTGGGTCGCACGGTGCCGCCCTTGGAGGGCCCCGCGCCGCCTGCGAGGGGCCCGGCCCCGTCTTTGGATTTGGCGGCGGGCGGCCCGTCGTCTCACGCACGAACGACGCCACTCGCCAGGCTCTGGCTACCAGAGCGATGTTGGTGCTCGCGGGCCGCACCTCGGGTCCTGTCCGCGACCGGCCCGCTGCTCGCGCGCACCGGTGTGGGCCGTCCGGCTCCAGATGAACCGATCACCGTGATCGTCTTCTTCTTGGGAGCCATGGCGATGAAGAACTGCTAGGCTAACCGCTAGACCGGATTTTCACAACTGCGCCCCCTACCTGGCGCGCCAAAGATGTCGGAGGAAATCGACACCTATGGAATCGCTGGGATCCCTTCTACGGTTGGCGGGCGCGAGGTTGTGCAAAGAGCGGGTCTGATAGGAAGCACACGGATCGTTTACCCAGGTTCGGGCCGCGAGGATGCGTAAAACCCTAGTCCTGCTTTGGTGGATGTATTGAGTGTTCTTGTGTTCTTGAGCTAGCTACGGGGTGTAATCAGCCCAAAAGATCCGAATCCTCCTCCTGGACGCCTCGGGCCTCCTTTTATAGGCAAAAGGGGTCGCCACAGTGGCACACAGGAGGTGGAAAGGTGTACAGTGGATGAGTCTATCCTCTTGCACCGTCGGACAAACGCATTTAATGTGCTGCCGACGTGCCCTTCTTGCTTTATCGGGGACGGCAAGGAAGCACATCCCAGCTGTCGCCGCCTCGCCTAGCCTCAACACGCGTCCGAGCTGATGGGGCGTCGTGGCGCCACATTGGTTGGCTGCTGGGCTGGCGCGGTGGTGGAGCCTTGACGAAGATTTGCATGGCACCACGCAGGTGCTTGCTGGGTCGGTGTAGAGGCCGCTCGTCGCCACGCAGGTGCCTGCCCAGCTGGTTGAGCTAGCAGCTGCATGGGGACGGCGGCGGAGTCTTGGCTGGTGTGGGCCTGGCTGTGGCCCTGCTGATGCCCTCGGCAAGGGTCTTGCCGGGGGGCCCGGCAAGGGTCTTTCCGTGGCGCTGCGGTCATCCCTGCCAAGGCGCTTGCCGGGGGTCTTGAGGATTTCCTCGGCTAGGATCCCGCCTTGGGCCGTCGTCTTCTGGTCCTCATCTGATCTCGTGTATTTATGATCTTGACAAAGATCTGCATGCCACCACGGAGGTGCCTCCCGAGTCTGGGTTCTAATGAAGTTGTCGACGGCGTTTGGAACCCTTGGGCTCAAGGGTGGCTCGCTTTGCTAGTGTTGGGCAAGTTGCCCCAGCAAGGCTCTTGCCGGGGCCGCGGAGGCCGCCCCGGCAAGGGTCTTGCCGGGGAGTCCACCTCGCCCCTTTGCTCTTTTATGCTTCTGGTCTTGGCGTCGCCTTGTTTGTATTGTGCTTCGGTCTCTCCGGCTTCCCTCCTCTGCCTTGTTAAGTGTGGCCGCGGGCGCGGCTCTGACTACCCGTGCACAAGTAAAGGGGTTAAAAGGAGAGCCCCTACTTTTGTACACCGACACTAGCAATCGTGGAAGGGTGAGAGTGCGTATAATCCATGGACTCAACATTAGTCATACGGAACTCACATACTTATTGCAAAAATCTATTAGTTATCAAAATGAAGTACTACGCGCATGCTCCTAGGGGGATAGATTGGTAGGAAAAGACCATCGCTCGTCCCCGACCGCCACTCATAAGGAAGACAATCAATAAATAAATCATGCTCCGACTTCATCACATAACGGTTCACCATACATGCATGCTACGGGAATCACAAACTTTAACACAAGTATTTCTCAAATTCACAACTACTCAACTAGCATGACTCTAATATCACCATCTTCATATCTCAAAACAATCATAAAGAATCAAACTTCTCATAGTATTCAATGCACTTTATATGCTAGTTTTTATTATACCTATCTTGGATGCTCATCACTTTAGGACTAAAATTTTAACCAAAGCACATTACCATGCTGTTCTAAAAGACTCTCAAAATAATATAAGTGAAGCATGAGAGATCAATAACTTCTATAAAATAAAATCACCACCATGCTCTAAAAATATATAAGTGAAGCACTAGAGCAAAATTATCTAGCTCAAAAGATATAAGTGAAGCACATAGAATATTCTAATAAATTCCGATTCATGTGTGTCTCTCCAAAAGGTGTGTACAGCAAGGATAATTGTGGTCAACTAAAAAGCAAATACTCAAATAATAAAAGATGCTCCAAGCAAAACACATATCATGTGGTGAATAAAAATATAGCATCAAATAAAGTTACCGATAGACAAAGACGAAAGAGGAGATGCCTTCCGGGGCATCCCCAAGCTTAGGCTTTTGGTTGTCCTTGAATTTTACCTTGGGGTGCCTTCGGCATCCCCAAGCTTAGGCTCTTTCCACTCCTTGTTCCAAAATCCATCAAACCTTTACCCAAAGACTTGAAAACTTCACAACACAAAACTCAACAGAAAATCTCATGAGCTCTATTTATATTGGTTTTAAACCTACTGTATTCCAACTCAACACAAAACAAACCACCACTTTAAGGTACTGTAATGAACTCATTCTTTATTTATATTGGTTTTAAACCTCTGTATTCCAACTTCTCTATGGTTCATACCCCCCGATACTAGCCATAGGTTCATCAAAATAAGCAAACAACACACGAAAAACAGAATCTGTCAAAAACAGAACAATCTGTAGCAATCTGTAACAAACGCAAACTTCTGTAACTCAGAAAAATCTACCAAAATAGGAATACCTAGATAATTTTATTATTGATATACTGCAATTGGAATCAGTATTTTATAACTTTCTGGTGATTTTTAACAATTGTGTTCGTGAGCAGAAAGTTTCTGACTTTTTCAGCAAGATCAAATAATTATTACCCAAGAAGATCCTATAGGTTTTACTTGGCACAAACACTAATTAAAACATGAAACCACATATAACCAGAGGCTAGATGAAATATTTATTACTAAAGAGGAACAAAAAGCAAGGAACAAAAATAAAATTTGGTTGCCTCCCAACAAGCGCTATCGTTTAACGCCCCTAGTTGGGCATAAAAACAAGGATAGATCTAGGTATTATCATCTTTGGTATGCAAATCATAAGTGGCCCTCATAATAGATTCATAAGGCAATTTAACTTTCTCCATAGGAAAGTGTTCCATGCCTTTCCTTAACGGAAATTGGAATCTAATATTTCCTTCCTTCATATCAATAATTGCACCAATCGTTCTAAGGAAAGGTCTACCAAGAATAATAGGATATGTAGGATTGCAATCTATATCAAGAACAATGAAATCTACGGGCACATAATTCCTATTTTCAACAATAAGAACATCATTAATCCTTCCCATAGGTTTCTTAATGGTGGAATCCGCAAGATGCAAATTTAAAGAACAATCATCAAATTCATGGAAACCTAGTACATCACACAAAGTTTTAGGAATCGTGGAAACACTAGCACCCAAATCACACAAAGCATAGCATTCATGATCTTTTATCTTAATTTCAATAGTAGGTTCCCACTCATCATAAAGTTTTCTAGGGATAGAAACTTCTAATTCAAGTTTTTCTTCATAAGATTGCATTAGAGCATCAACGATATGTTTGGTAAAAGCCTTATTTTGACTATAAGCATGAGGAGAATTTAACACTGATTGCAACAAGGAAATAGAATCTATCAAAGAGCAATTATCATAATTAAATCCCTTGAAATGCAAAATAGTGGGTTCATTGATATGTAAAGTTTTGAACTCTTCGATCCCACTTTTACCAATTTTCGCATCAAGATCTAAAAACTCCGAATCATTGGGACGCCTTTTAACTAAAGTTGACTCATCTCCAGTCCCATATTTATCAAGATTCATATTGGAAAACAAATATTTAATAGGGGACACGTCAATCACTTTTAGATCTTCATCATTATTATCATGAAAACTAGAAGAACACGCTTTCACAAAGCAATTTTTTTAGCATGCATCCTAGCGGTTCTTTCTTTGCACTCATCAATAGAAATTCTCATGGCTTTGAGACACTCATTGATATCATGCTTATGTGGAATAGATCTAAGTTTCAAAGAATCAACATCAAGAGAAATTCTATCCACGTTCCTAGCCAACTCATCAATATTAGGCAATTTTTCTTCAAGCAAAGCATTGAAATTCTTTTGCGAAATCATAAATTCTTTAACACTAGTCTCAAAATAAGAGGCCATCTTATTAAAATTTCCACAAGAGTTGTTGTAGGAATTACCATAATTATTAGAGAAAGTACTAGGGAACGGCCTAGAATTAAAGTTTCCTCTATACGCGTTGTTACCAAAATTATTCCTACCAACAAAATTCACATCCATAGATTCATTATTATTCTCAATCAAAGTGGACAAAGGCATATCATTAGGATCAGAAGAAACACTCTTATTAGCAAATAATTTCATAAGTTCATCCATCTTTCCACTCAAAACATTAATCTCTTCAATCGCATGAACCTTTTTACTAGTAGATCTTTCGGTGTGCCATTGAGAATAATTAACCATAATATTATCTAGGAGTTTAGTAGCTTCTCCTAAAGTGATTTCCATAAAAGTGCCTCCCGCGGCCGAATCTAAAAGATTTCTAGAAATAAAATTCAATCCGGCATAATTTTTTTGTATAATCATCCATAAATTCAAACCATGTGTAGGGCAATTACGTATCATTAATTTCATCCTCTCCCAAGCTTGTGCAACATGCTCATGATCAAGTTGCTTAAAATTCATAATATCGTTTCTAAGAGAGATGATCTTAGCGGGAGGAAAATACTTAGAGATAAAGGCATCTTTGCACTTATTCCATGAATCAACACTATTTTTAGGCAAAGAAGAGAACCAAGTTTTAGCACGATCTCTAAGCGAAAATGGAAATAGCTTCAATTTAACAATATCATTATCCACATCTTTCTTCTTTTGCATGTTGCACAAATCAACAAAGTTGTTTAGATGAGTAGCGACATCTTCACTAGGAAGGCCAGAGAATTGATCTTTCATGAAAAGATTCAATAAAGCAGCATTAATTTCACAAGATTCAACATCGGTAGTAGGAGCAATCGGAGTTCTAAGAAAATCATTGTTGTTGGTATTGGAAAAGTCACACAATTTAGTATTGTCTTGAGCCATCGTGACAAACAATCCAACACACAAGCACACAAGAAGCAAGCAAAAAGAGACGAACAGAAAAAGGGCGAATAAAACGGCAAGGGTGAAGTGGGGGAGAGGAAAACGAGAGGCAAATGGCAAATAATGTAATGCGAGGGATAAGAGTTTGTGATGGATACTTGGTATGTCTTGACTTGTGCATAGATCTCCCTGGCAACGGCGCCAGAAATCCTTCTTGCTACCTCTTGAGCATGCGTTGGTTTTCCCTTGAAGAGGAAAGGGTGATGCAGCAAAGTAGCGTAAGTATTTCCCTCAGTTTTTGAGAATCAAGGTATCAATCCAGTAGGAGACTACACGCAAATCCCTCGTACCTGCACAAACAAATAAGAACCTTGCAACCAACGCGATAAAGGGGTTGTCAATCCCTTCACGGCCACTTGCAAAAGTGAGATCTGATAAAGATAATAAGATAAATATTTTTGGTTTTTTTATGGTATAGATTGGAAAGTAAAGACTGCAAAATAAAATAGATCGGAAACTTATACGATGGAAAATAGACCCGGGGGCCATAGGTTTCACTAGTGGCTTCTCTCAAGATAGCAAATTCTACGGTGGGTGAACGAATTACTGTCGGGCAATTGATAGAAAAGTGCATAGTTATGAGAATATCTAGGCATGATCATGTATATAGCCATCACGTCCGTGACAAGTAGACTGAAATGATTCTGCATCTACTACTATTACTCCACACATTGACCGCTATCCAGCATGCATCTAGAGTATTAAGTTCATAAGAACAGAGTAACGCATTAGGCAAGATGACATGATCTAGAGGGATAAACTCAAGCAATATGATATAAACCCCATCTTTTTTATCCTCGATGGCAACAATATAATACGTGCCTTGCTGCCCCTGCTGTCACTGGGAAAGGACACCACAAGATTGAACCCAAAGCTAAGCACTTCTCCCATTGCAAGAAAGATCAATCTAGTAGGCCAAACCAAACTGATAATTCAAAGAGACTTGCAAAGATATCAAATCATACATATAAGAATTCAGAGAAGAACCAAATATTGTTCATAGATAATCTTGATCATAAACCCACAATTCATCTGATCTCGACAAACACACCGCAAAAAGTATTACATCGAATAGATCTCCAAGTGAATCGAGGAGAACTTTGTATTGAGATCCAAAGAGAGAGAAGAAGCCATCTAGCTAATAACTATGGACTCGAAGGTATGTGGTAAACTAGTCACACATCATCGGAGAGGCTATGGTGTTGATGTAGAAGCCCTCCATGATCGATTCCCCCTCTGGCGGAGCGCCGGAAAAGGCCCCAAGATGGGGTCTCACGGGTACAGAAGGTTGCGGTGGTGGAAAAAGTGTTTCGTGGTGCTCCTGGATGTTTTCAGGGTATATGAGTATATATAGGCGAAAGAAGTAGGTCAGTGGAGCCACGAGGGGCCCACGAGAGGGGGCGCGCCTACCCCCCTAGGCGCGCCCTCCTACCTCGTGGCCGCCTCGTTGCTTCCTTGACGTCCACTCCAAGTCTCCTGGATTGCGTTTGTTCCAAAAACGATCCTCACGAAGGTTTCATTCCGTTTGGACTCCGTTTGATATTCCTTTTCTGCGAAACACTGAAATAGGCAAAAAAAACAGCAATTTGCACTGGGCCTCCGGTTAGTAGGTTAGTCCCAAAAATAATATAAAAGTGCATAATAAAGCCCATTAAACATCCAAAATAGATAATATAATAGCATGGAACAATAAAAATTTATAGATACTTTGGAGACGTATCGCACAGCGGCGGTAGGTATTTCCCTCATATATGAAACTAAGGTTATCGAACCAGTAGGAGAACCAAGCAACACAACGTAAACAGCCCCTGCACACAAATAACAACACCTCGCAACCCGACCTGTTAAAGGGGTTGTCAATTCCCTTTTAGGTAACGGCGCCTGAAATGGTGCGTGGACGGGAGAAAGTTGTGGTAGATTGAAATAATAGATCGCAAATAAAATAAAGTGCAGCAAAGTATTTTTGATTTAATAGGTCTGAATAAAATGAGCAAATAAAATAGATCGCAAAGCAAATATATGAGGAAGAAGACTCGGGGGCCGTAGATTCCACTAGTGGCTTCTCTCGAGAAAGATAGCAAACAGTGGGTAAACAAATTACTGTTGGGCAATTGATAGAACCTCAAATAATTATGATGATATCCAGGCAATGATCATTACATAGGCATCACGTCCAAGATTAGTAGACCGACTCCTGCCTGCATCTACTACTATTACTCCACACATCGACCGCTATCCAGCATGAATCTAGTGTATTAAGTTCATGGAAAAACGGAGCAATGCAATAAGAATGATGACATGATGTAGACAAGATCTATCTATGTAGAGATAGACCCCATCGTTTTATCCTTAGTAGCAACGATACACGTGTCGTTTCCCTTTCTGTCACTGGGATCAAGCACAGTAAGATCGAACCCACTACCGGGCACCTCTTCCCATTGCAAGATAAATAGATGAAGTTGGCCAAACAAAACACAAATATCGGAGAAGAAATACGAGGCTATAAGAGATCATGCGTATAAGAGATCAAAGAAACTCAAATAACTTTCATGGATATAAAAAGATATGACTGATCATAAACTCAAAGTTCATCAAATCCCAACAAACACACCGCAAAAAGAGTTACATCATATGGATCTCCAAGAGACCATTGTATTGAGAATTCAGCGAGAGAGAGAAAGCCATGTAGCTCTAACTACGGACCTGAAGGTCTACAAAGAACTACTCATGCATCATTGGAGAGGCACCAATGGAGGTGGTGAACCCCATCCGAGATGGTGTCTAGATTGGATCTGGTGGTTCTGGACTCTGCGGCGGCTGGATGAATATTTCGTCGACTCCCCTAGGGTTCTTGTATTTTTGGGGTATTTATAGAGCAAAGAGGCGGTCCGGGGGGCACCCGAGGTGGGCACAACCCACCAGGGCGCGCCTGGGCCTCCTGGCGCGCCCTGGTGGGCTGTCCTCTCCTCGGGACTTCCCCCAGGTGCAACCGGGGCCCAATATCTTCCTTCTGGTCCATAAAAAATCTCCGTGAAGTTTCGTTGCATTTGGACCCCGTCTGATATTGATTTCCTGCGATGTAAAAAACATGCAAAAACAGCAACTGGCACTTGGCACTATGTCAATAGGTTAGTACCAAAAAATGATATAAAATGATTATAAAACATCCAAGATTGATAATAAAATAGCATGGAACAATCAAAAATTATAGATACGTTGGAGACGTATCAGCATCCCCAAGCTTAACTCCTACTCGTCCTCGAGTAGGTAAGTGATAGAAACAGAATTTTTGATGTGGAGTGCTATTTATCATGTCATATCATATTCTTTTCTTTATAGCATGGACATTTGGACTTTTATGTGATTCAAAGCAATAGTCTAGTTTTGACATACTAATTTAGATACTCAAGCATATCAACAAGCAACCATGTCTTTCAAAATATCAACGCTAAAATAAGTTATCCCTAGCCCATCATGCTCAAACATTGATCCATTCATGAAACACACTCGAATATTAGCTACACCCAATACTTAAGTACGATCACATTGCCTCTTAGTTGGTGTTTTTGTAAGAGAAGATGGAGACTCAAATTCAAAAATAAAAATTGCATAAAGTAAAAGAAAGGCCCTTCGCAGAGGGAAGTAGGGATTTGTAGAGGTGCTAGAGCTCAAAGCAAAAAATTAGAGGTAAAAACATTTTGGGAGGTGTATCCATCCCACCAACAAAAACGACTTAGACTTCCGAACACTTTCCATGCTAGATATGCCACAGGCGGTTCCCAAACAAAAAATAAAGTTTATTCCTTTTTCCACCATTCTTTCACTTTCCATGGCTAGCCGTATCCACGGTTGCCCTCCATACCAACACTTACCAAGGAATTTATTATTTGACAACATAAAGTAAATTCATTTTTGCATTTTGGGACTGGGCATCCCTAAAATCTTTGCCTTACTCTCGTGCAATGACAAGTGAATAAACACTCATCGTGAGAATAACACATCCAGCATGGAAAATATTAGCCACCCGTTACCGTTCCGCGAGCGAAACAAACACACAAAAGAGAAGTTTATTTTGAAAATTAGAGATGGCACATACAAATTTTCTTAGAACGGCAAAAGAATACCACATATAGGTAGATATAGTGGACTCATGTGGCAAAACTGGTTTAAAGGATTTTGGATGCACAAGTAGAGATCATACTTGGTGCAAAATGAAGGCTAGCAAAAAGATTGAGAAGCGACCATCCAAGAAACGAATAATCTCATAAGCAAGCATTAAGCATAATTAACACCGAATAATGCACCACAAGTAGGATATAAATTTCATTGCATGACTATTGACTTTCGTGCATGCATAGGGAATCACAAACCTTAACACCAATATTCTTACTAAAGCATAATTACTCATCAACATAACTCACATATCACATCATCATATCTCAAAACTATTACTAAAAATCAAGTTTATTTTGTCCAATGTTCTTCATGAAAGTTTTACTTTATCCTTCTTGGATATCTATCACTTTGGGACTAATTTTCATGTGTTTCTTTTCATAAGCTCAAACAAATAGTGAAGACCATGAGCATAAAAATTTTCTTTCTCTCAAAATAATTTAAGTGAAGCAAGAGAGAATTTCTTCAAAATTTTACTAACTCTCAAATAAATCTAAGTCAAGCAAGAGATAATTTCTTCAAAAATACTAAGCACACCGTGCTCAAAAAGATATAAGTGAAGCACTAGAGCAAGTCCTAGCACATAAAAGATTTAAGTGAAGCACATAGAGCAATTCTAACAAGTCATGGCATAATGTTTGGCTCTCTCAAATAAGTGTGTCCAGCAAGGATTGATGACTTAAGACACAAAATAAAACAAGCAAAGACTCATATCATACAAGACGCTCCAAGCAAAACACATATCATGTGACGAATAAAAATATAGCTTCGAGTAAAATACCGATAGTTGTTGGAAGAAAGCGGGGATGCCACTCGGGGGCATCCCCAAGCTTAGTTGGTTGCTCATTTTTGGATAATAGCTTGGGATGCCGGGGCATCCCCAAGCTTAGGATCTTCCATCCTTCCTTCATCCATCATAAGATAACCCAAAACTTGAAAACTTCAATCACATAAAACTCAACAAAACCTTCATGAGATCCGTTAGTATAAGAAAGCAAACCACTACTATAAGTACTGTATCAAACCAATTCATATTTTGTTTTTGTATTATATCTACTGTATTCCAACTTTTCTATGGCAAAAAATCATCAAAGAAAACCATAGAGCCATCAAAATAAGCACACAACACAAAGAAAACAGAATCTTTCAAAACAGAACAGTCTGTAGCAATCTGATACTTTCGAATACTTCTTTAACTCCAAAATTCTGAAAAATAGGATGACCAGGGTAATCTGAGATGGTGTCTAATTGGATCTGGTGGTTCTGGACTCTGCGGCAGCTGGATGAATATTTCGTCGACTCCCCTAGGGTTCTGGTATTTTGGGGGTATTTATAGAGCAAAGAGGCGGTCCAGGGGGCACCCGAGGTGGGCACAACCCACCAGGGCGCGCCTGGGCCTCCTGGCACACCCTGGTGGGTTGTCCCCTCCTCGGGACTCCCCCAGGTGCAACCAGGGCCCAATGTCTTCCTTCTGGTCCATAAAAAATCTCCGTGAAGTTTCGTTGCATTTGGACTCCGTCTGATATTGATTTCCTGCGATGTAAAAAACATGCAAAAAACAACAACTGACACTTGGCACTATGTCAATAGGTTAGTACCAAAAAAATGATATAAAATGATTATAAAACATCCAAGATTGATAATAAAACAGCATGGAACAATCAAAAATTATAGATACGTTGGAGACGTATCACGCGGTCACCAAGGTAGAGTTCTGTAGAACTGTGTAGTGTGCTTGAGACCAAGAATGCTCGTCCCTACATATTATTGAGTCCCCTCCTAGCGTGCCTTTTCCAGTCAGCCTCCCCTCATACCGCGATTGAGGGAGACCAATCTTCTTAAGGCCAGGAATGAAGTCAACACAAAACCCAATGACATCCTCTGTTTGATGGCCCATGGAGATGCTTCATTCTGGCCTAGCGCGGTTATGGACATATTTCTTTAGGACTCCCATGAACCTCTCAAAGCAGAACATATTGTGTAGAAATATAGGGCGCAGAATGACAATCTCGTTGACTAGATGAACTAGGACGTGCGTCATGATATTGAAGAACGATGGTGGGAACACCAGCTCAAAACTGACAAGACATTGCGCCACATCACTCCTTAACCTTGGTAGGATTTCTGGACCGATCACCTTCTGAGAGATTGCATTGAGGAATGCACATAGCTTCACAATGGCTAATCGAACGTTTTCCGGTAGAAGCCCCCTCAATGCAACCGGAAGCAGTTGCGGCATAATCACGTGGCAATCATGAGACTTTAGGTTCTGGAACTTTTTCTCTGGCATATTTATTATAACCTTTATATTCGACGAGAAGCCAGACGGGACCTTCATACTGAGCAGGCATTCAAAGAAGATTTCCTTCTCTTCTTTCGTAAGAGCATAGCTGGCAGGACCTTCATACTGCTTTGGAGGCATGCCGTCTTTTTCGTGCAAACGTTGCAGGTCCTCCCGTGCCTCCGATGTATCTTTTGTCTTCCCATACACGCCCAAGAAGCCTAGCAGGTTCATGCAAAGGTTCTTCGTCACGTGCATCACGTCAATTGAAGAGCGGACCTCTAGGTCTTTCCACTAGGGTAGGTCCCAAAATATAGATTCCTTCTTCCACATGGGTGCGCGTCCCTCAGCGTCATTCGAAATAGATAGTCCGTCGGGACCCTTTCCAAAGATTAATTTTACAGCATTGACCATAGCAAGTATGTGATCACCAGTACGCATGGTGGGCTTCTTCCGGTGATCTGCCTCGCCTTTGAAATTCTTGCCTTTGTTTCGACATTGATGGTTGGTCGGAAGAAATCGACGATGCCCCAGGTACACATTCTTCCTACATTTGTAGAGGTATATACTTTCGGTGTCATCTAAACAATGCATGCATGTGTGGTATCCCTTGTTTGTCTGTCCTGAAAGGTTACTAAGAGCAGGCCAATCATTGATGGTTACAAACAGCAACGCATGCAGGTCAAATTCCTGCTGTCTGTGCTCATTCCACACGCGTACACCGTTTCCATTCCACAGCTGTAAAAGTTCTTCAACTAATGGCCTTAGGTACACATCAATGTCGTTGCCGGGTTGCTTAGGGCCTTGGATGAGAACTGGCATCATAATGAACTTCCGCTTCATGCACAACCAAGGAGGAAGGTTATAGATACATAGAGTCACGGGCCAGGTGTTGTGGTTGCTGCTCTGCTCCCCAAAAGGATTAATGCCATCCATGCTTAAACCAAACCATACGTTCCTTGAGTCGCCTGCAAACTCCTCCCAGTACTTTCTCTTGATTTTTCTCCGCTGCGACCCGTCAGCGGGTGCTCTCAACATCCCGTCTTTCTTACGGTCCTCTCTGTGCCATCGCATCAACTTGGCATGCTCTTTGTTTCTGAACAGACGTTTCAACCGTGGTATTATAGGAGCATTGAAACTATCTAAAACATTTCAATGCAGCAACAAATGCGATCATAATCGTAACCAAGGTAACAATTGATCCAACGGCATAATGATAACAAGCATCGGTATGAATGGCATATTTTGTAATCTTTCTAATATTCAAGCGCATTGCATCCATCTTGATCTTGTGATCATCGACGACATCCGCAACATGCAACTCCAATATCATCTTCTCCTCCTCAATTTTTTTTAATTTTTCCTTCAAGTAATTGTTTTCTTCTTCAACTAAATTTAACCTCTCTACAATAGGGTCGGTATATTTGTCATAAACAATAAATGAACCAAATAGTTATAAAATATAATATATACCACATCCGAATCATAGACAGGACGAGGGCCGACGGGGCGGATACCAAAACCATCGCACTATATAATAACAAACAATAATAAAAGTAAGAAAATTATACAAGTATCTATCTAAATCATACAAGTAAGAATTTTTTTTAGAAAGAAGATAAGAACAAGAGGCTCACCACGGTGGTGCCGGCGACGAGATCGGTGCGGGCGATCGACGGCGGTGAAGACGGGGACGGGACGTGACAGACCGCTAAACCTAGACAAATTTTGTGGAAATTGGAGCTTGAAGGTCGAGCTTGGAGAGGAGAAAGCTTAAGTAGTGTGGCTCGGGCATTTCATCGAACACCTCATGTGCATAGGAGGTGAGCTAGAGCACCACAAAGCTCTCCCCTTGCCGGCCAGAAAAAACAGAGCAGTGGAGTGCTCTGCTCGCGGGCGAGGGGGTACATATAGGCACCTCATTAGTCCCGGTTCGTGTTGGCCACGAACCGGGACTATTAGTCCTGGTTCCAGCCACGAACAACCCATTGGTCCCGGTTCGTGGCGGGAACCGGGACCAAAGGGACAGATGAACCGGGACCAATGCCCCGCGAGGCACGGCCGGCCCCCTGGGCTCACGAACCGGGACCTATGCCCCCATGGGTCCCGGTTTGTGATTGAACCGGGACTAATGGGCTGGCCAGGCCTGGACCAAAGCCATGTTTTCTACTAGTGTGCAGTTGAAATATATTACCCCACACCCCGCGTATCAATTGGGACAATGAGTCACTTTTTAACCTCAATGAGGTAAATCTATGAAAGTTTTTCTACTGTTCTTCAGGCTTTGCAAATCAGGATCTACTCCATCTAATACACACACCTCCCACTATCCTTTTCTAACTACAAATGTTATTAGATTTTCCATCGAGACCACTTTTCTCTTTTACTAGGGTCACTAGAAATGATTGAACATCAACGCTCCAGAGTATTTACTCTCGATGTCCTCGTTTGTCAGCCCATATAGACCATGTTTCGAACGTGCGTGGAGGGGTGTACCAGCCTTGTGCGGCCTATGCAGGGGTTTGAGGCGTTTTTTTCTTTTCCTTTTCCTGTTTTCCTTTTTTCGTTTCTTTTTGGGTTTTCCCTTTATATCTGTCTATTTCACTATCATTTCCTTGATGTATTGTTATTTGAAATGATGTAATTTTCTACTACCAAGAAACACACCCGTCAGAAGCAGGAACATGTGCCAATATTGTTGGTCAATGAAGATGAGCCCTCTACTAAATCCAGTTAAGGGCATCAAACTCGTTGGTGGAGGGTTTAAGGGCAAATTAATGACTAGTTAATCTATCTGTAGTAGTGACTGTTCAAACAAGCGAACACAATTCGCTTTTCACCGCAAAAGTTCAAGAGAAATATATAACGGTGCATATAGGACCGAAATAGGGCAAATACATGAACTTTAGAAAATATGAAATACATGTGAACAGTAGCTTATTTAATTAGGGGCAACTCCACCTCAAAGAGTAGCATCGAATACACCACAAGCTAGGTGCATATAATAAGTGAGCGCACAGTTTCGTACTCACAGTGTCAAAAAAACGTCTTACATTATGGGACGAAGGGAGTGCTATATATGTGTGAACGGTACTTTTATCACAACTTCTTTTGTTGTCTATCAAAGTATTAATTGGTTCTCTCCGTTCTACATATCCAGATGTTGTCGGATTGACCACTGTTATCCGAATGTATTACCGCTTTCTGGCTGTGTACATGAACAGGCACAAAATCCATATCACAGACGGACGGTATGCACTTTCTCTGATGCATTGTTCACTAACATGTCATACATTCCACACCATTATCCTGCGTGAAATGAATATGAAACAATTACAGTAAGTGTGCGTTCGTAACACAATGATTTTTTTTTACTGATGAATTTGACGCTTTGACATTACGCGATTGGTTGAATGATGAGATTGCTGTAGTCATGTTCCTCGGCATGCTGGTGGACCAACTTTCAGGTTCATGTTGATCATTACAGCATAAATAGTAATCATCCATTACCCAGGATTAAAATACAGCGGTGTACAAATTATCATGCTTAATTTTTTGAGAGAATTCCTTATTTAACACCGTGTCTAAATTTTATACCCTATTTGACATCGACAAATAATTTCTTCCCTATCTAACAACGAGTCTAAATTTTATGCCTTTTATAACACTTATGTCCATCTTAAGCCTAAATGACACATAAAAAGACCCTTTTACCCTTATTTGGTATGTTTTTGTGCGCGCCTGTGTGATGTTGCGTGTGTGTGCGCGCGTGCGTGCGCATGTGTGCTACTGCTGTGTGCGCGCGCGTGCGTGTGTGCGGCTGCATGTGTGTTTGCTACTGTGCATGTAAGTGTGTGTGCGCACTGTAGCATGCCTGTGTGCTGCTGCTGCGTGTGTGTGTGTGTGTGTGTTGCATGCGTGTGTGCTGCTGCCTGTGAGTGTGCTGCATGCTGTGTGCTGATGTGTGTGCGCGTGCGTGTGTATGTGCTGCTCTGCCCTTGCATTGATGCCGCGTCTGTATTTAGGCTTAAAATGAATGAAAGTGTCATAAAAGGCACAAAAATTAGACTTGTTGTTAGATAGAAAAGAAATAATTTTTCAGTGTCAAATAAGGAAACAAAATTTAAGATAGCGTTGAATAAAAAATATTTTTTTTCTTTTGATACCTTTGTACTGTATCGTTTCTCTAAGAAACTATGTTTTCAGGTTGGAAAGATGGAAGTTGAACTGAAGATTGTCTGTTTTTTGATATTTTTGTTGGCTCTGCCAACTCAGTGTCTATTTACATTCATATATTTTGTTGTGGAGAAACATGGTTGTTTCTTCACTTTACATCCGTTTATTTTGTTAAATATAGAGAAGGCACTTCTACAGTATCAGCTCAGCGAATACTACGGTTTCAGTTTTCAAACCTGTGATATCCTGTTATTTCTCCTCTTGCTTATGTTTCAGTGTTGGAATCCAATTATATAGATCAGTCCTGCCCATTGTTCTCTTTGAGACACAAATATCAGTCACATGCTACACGCCTACACTATCAGCTTTGCTAACAGCCAACAATGCCAATTTTAAAATATATTTCAGTTTACCTTGTGCTCCGTGGTTAACAAACGACATGACTTGTAATTAGCCTAATAATGGCATAGTTACAAACAGAAATAGAAAAACACATATATAAAGAGCCCGTTCGGACTCCCTCCGGCTCCGCGACTCCGTTCCGGAGCAGAGCGGCAGCTAGTTCTAATTTATGGAGCGGCTAAAAGGATGCTCCGCCCGCTCCGCTCGGTGACCGAGGAGTGGAGGGCTGCCGAACACAGCCAAAATATGGACCATCGAAGGGATTGCAGCCAGCTTTTTTTTTTATGTTTTCTAACTATTCTTATTCCTGGCTTCTTTTGTTTTCTGGTGCAAAATATGATCCCCTCCCACCATGCATGGGTGCAGAATATGAAAACATCTTTCGAATAAGTCACGGGCGCGGTGTGCGCCGCATGTCTTCGGTGCTAGTGTTTACTACGTGTGCAGGGGTCTGCGTGCCTTGGCCGACCTATGCGAGAGTTCGAGGCTTTTCTTATTCTTTTTGCCTTTATTGTTCTTTTTCCATTTTATTTTTTGTTCGTTTTTCTTTTATGGTTTTTAACATATTTTTTATTTTTCACTTTTTCTTAATGTATAGTTTTGGAAATATTCTATTTTCTTAATACCTAGAAACTCACCGGTGATCAGAGTTTTAAATAGCTGGATATAGCCCGCTGTAGCAGTTTGAGCACGCTACCGCTAACTGGATTTATGTACAATTGTCTAATAAAATTATGAAATAGCCGGCTATAGCTTATTTGAAGAGCTGAACACTATTTTGCATGGTTCGGTATTTAAAACTATGCCCTAGAAACACATGACTATCATTAGTATAATGCATGTCAATGAAGACGAAGCCCTCTACTAACTTTTAGCCACTTAGGGTGTGAAACCCGTCGATGGAGGTGGAGGGTTTAAGGGCCAATTAATGAGTATAAGATGTTTTAATATATTTTTTTCTGAATCAGATGTATGTAGACACATTTTAGTGTGTTTATTCATTCATTTTAATCTGTATGTATTCTATACTGAATGAAATATCTGAAAACAGCTTATATTTGTGAATGGAAGGAGCAAAATATATCACCCAAACAAGGCAAATACATAAACTTGGGAAAATAGCAAATACGAGTACATGTGAACAGTGACTTATTTAAATAGCAGCAACTCCGCGCCACCAACGGTAGCACTGCGCGCGCGCACACACCCCTACGGCAGCTGCATATAATATAACAAGTGAGGACTAAGGAGCGAACTGTCCCGTACATATTTGTGCTCACACATCAGACCAAGTGACCTTGAACTCTCCAATGTTCCCGTTGAGGCCCAGAGCCTTCCAAACGGCCGGCGACGCGTCCACGTCGTTGTTTGGGCACGGCGGCTCGAAGTTGTGCTCCTTGTCGCAGCCGTACACCGAGTCGCACTCGTCAACGACCTTGGCCGTCACGGACTGCCCGTTCCCATTGATACGGATCATCTTGTTGCACCTGTTCGTGCCGTCCAGGCGGAGCCATCCCGTGGACAGCGCCACCACCAGCTCGCTGTCCTTGTGGTAGCGGTTGTCGCAGAATGATTTGCCGCCCCCATCTCCACCTTCTTCGAAGCTGTTTATAGTCAGGATCGCCGGGGTCTCAGCCAACACAGGGGGCGAGCACTTGTACTGCGGGTACCGGTGTCCGTTGACGCAGCAGGTGGAGCCGTGATCCGGGTTGCAGTTGCCGGATTGGCCCGGCAGGTATCCACTAACGTGGCAGCTGCCGCCGCTGGTCGCTGTCGGCATGTCCACGGACGCGGAGACGCGATGGACGTGGAGGCGTGACAGGAGCTGCACGAGAGCAAGCACGGCTAGTAGCTTCATGTTAGCCATGTCTGTCAGGCTGCTTGCAAATCAGCTGCAATTATATTTGTGGTTGTGAGGATATTGGTTGATCCATCGTGTTTATATAGAGCCCGACGAACAGCAATTGCTATGCATGTTGGTTAAACTGGGGATGTTAACTCAGCCTCGTTTCCTCGGTTTTGTAACCCAAAGATGGTTAGTTGGGCGGTTAAACCGTAGTGCATCCATCACAGTTTCTGTTTGCGTGTGCGGTAAATAGTTTTAAACAGCCGCTTCTTCCTTGTTTTAGTGAATGAAATTTTGTCATGGAGCTTCCATCGATAATTCGATAGTCGAGGTGCAGACATTTCTGATCATCCGAGCGAATGAGACTCCGAGGTAGGTTTCCTACTTTCTTGGGCACGGCGGCTAACTGTTCAGACTGTCCGTATCAGGTGTGTCGTTTCCTACTTTCTTACCGTATATATCTGTGGATGGAACCGACAAAGCGGCGAGATTAAGGCCTCGCTTGGCGAGTTAGAAAAAATTATACAGACGGATTAAAACTGTGCACGACAGTTACCCTTTATCTAATTTCCGTCGTCATTTGTTCCGAGGTACCCGAAGTGCAAGCCCTTTATAATTTCATAATCTTTGTGATGCGAAACATGTCCGCCGCCATGTCCAGCGCCACCGGCACAATACCGATACCGTCACCGCCAGATCCACAAACAATGGTCATCTCCGGATGCACCACTAATCTGCCGTCACCAATGCGGCACGGGGAAATATCTAGTACTTCCATCTCTAGGGTGTTCCCGGTGCTCCAAACTCGGTAGCACATTTTAAAATGGTAAAATATTCTGAAAAAAATCCAGCACATTGCACAACATCAATGTATGATGTTAGAAAAATTCAAATCAAAATTTAAAACATTGCTCGAGATACAAAAATGACAAAATGGACATCAGTAATAATGGGCCTAATCTAAAGCCCAACATAAATTGCATACTATTTACTGTCAAAATTTTCATTTATGTTTCTCAAGCTACGTTTTAAATTTTTTGACAACATACTTTGATGTTGCGTCAATGTGCTACAGAGTTTTGGAGCCCTGGGAGCATCCTAGGGGTGGGAGTACCAGATATTTCCCCAATGCGGCAGCTAGGTTTTCATGGCAAAATGGACAAAAATAATCCAAAGACGAAACAAATTTAAAAAATAAACTCTTGACAAAAGTATTTCGCAAATCTAACCCCTTTCAAGTGGCGCCTACGCGTTAGGAACTACACTGTGGGGCATAGCGCATACGCGTTGGACGCTGCCTGAAAGGGTTATTTCTGTGAAATAGTTTTGCTGAGAGTTTATTTTCTAATTTAACTTACTTTTGCCTTTGGGTTATTTTTGTCCATTTTGCCAGCTTTCATGGCGGCAACGCCTCACACGGTTGCGAGTGAGGTGGAATATACATGGGGATGGGGCCAACGAGAAAGTCTGATAGACAGCGGCAGACTAGCATAATGGTGAAGTCACTGCAGCGGCGGACAAGCAAAGGAGTGAGGCCGTCCCATGCTTATGGTGTCTCTCAAACAAAAACATCACTATTCAACAGTATTTTCTGCGCTTGGAGGCCCAACACGTGTCTACAAGAATAAAGTTGCGTAGTAGACATCAAGCTCTTTTCTGGCGCCGTTGCCGGGGAGGCTAGGTAAGCGTGACTCACACCTCGTCAACGAAGCACTTTTCTGGCGCCGTTGTGGGGGAGGTGAGTGCTTGAAGGTATATCTTTAGATGTTGCAATCGAATCTTTTAGTTTCTTGTTTTATCACTAGTTTGGTTCGTAAAAGAAAACTATAAAAAAAGGAAATTGAGGTTGCATCATATTATTCATCTTTATAATGTCTTTCATGAAAATGATGGAAAGGAAAATTGTGTTCAATTGATAGAAAAAAAATTCAATATAATGTTTGGTATAAATGATGAGCATGATTGCAAAGTTGTTGGTATGAACTCTTTGAATATCCATGATGCTAACGATATGCAAAGCCATACACTTGGGGATGCTATATTTGATGAAGATGATATTTTTAGTCCCCCAAGATTTGATATGCAAATTTGTTATAATGATTGCATGCCTCCTATTTATGATGATTATAATGATGAAAGTGGATTCGGAGAGGTCATGACTTTATTTAGTGATGAATCCACCATTTTGGATGAGGCTTGAATTGACTATGATAACAAAGTTGCTATCTATGATGATTATGGTGATGACATGTATGCTATAAAGAATAATGATAACCATGAAACTTGTCATCATGATTTTAATTTTCACTCCCATGATAGTTATTTTGTTCAGTTTGCTCCCACTACTATTGATGAGAATAAATTTGCTTATGTGGAGAGTAACAAATTTTCTATGCTTATACATCATGAAAAGAATGATTTATTTGATAACTATATTGTTGAATTCATTCATGATGCTACTGAAAATTATTATGAGAGAGGAACATTTTCTTGTAGGTATTGCAATAATATCGAGTTTCCTCTCTATGTGTTGAAAATATTGAAGTTATGCTTGTTTTGCCTTTCTATGCTAGTTGATTTTTGCTCCCGTAGATTGTTTGCTCACGAAATCCCTATGCATAGGAAGTGGGTTAGGCTTAAATGTGATTGCCATGTGTTTCATGATGCTCCCATTGTGTTTCAATTCTTTACTTTTATGTGAGCATCATTAAAATCATCATGCCTAGCTAAAAGGCATAAAAGAAAAGCGCTTGTTGGGAGACAACCCAACACTTTTACCTACTGTTTTTGTGTGTTCACATGATTATGATACTGTAGTAATCATGTTTTATAGCTTTTGTTTCAATAAAGTGCAAGTAAAGCCTTTGGGATAGTGTGGATGATAGTTGACTTGATTCTGTGCAAAAACAGAAACTTTTGCATCCAGTGCAGAAATTCTTATATTTTACTGGAACGTGGAAAAATTCTGATTTTTTTACAGAAGATAGATATACAAATTTCCTACGTTGTCCTAGTTATTCAGAATTTTTGGAGTAGCAGAAGTATGGTTTGAGTACAGATTACTACAGATTGTTCTGTTTTTGACAGATTCTGTTTTCCATGCATAGTTTGCTTGTTTTCTAGTTTCTATGGCTTATATTGCTCAATATAAATTATGGAAATGATATGCTACAGTAGGCATTGTGTGAGAACAATTATGAATCTTGTCTTTGACAGTACCAAAGTGAATGGTTTGCTCTTTATCATACTAACCTATCTCACGAAGTTCCGTTAAGTTTTGTGTGATTGAAGTTTTGAAGTTTTGGATGAGATATCGATATGAGGAGAATAAGGAGTGATAAGACCCTAAGCTTGGGGATGCCGAAGTCACCCCCAAGTTAATATCCAAGGAAGATCCGAGCAACTAAGCTTGGGGATGCCCCGAAAGGCATCCCCTCTTTAGTCTTCAACATTATCGGTAACCTCACTTAAGGCTATATTTTTATTCGTCACATGATATGAGTTTTGCTTGGAGCATCATTTTATTTTGTTTTGGTTTGCTTTTTGTTATTTAGAATAATGTTTTGCATCTTTCATTTCAATAAAAATGTCAATGATAGCCTTCACCATGCTTGTTTTGCAAGTATACATGTTGCTGTTTCAAAACAGAAAGTTTACCACTGTTGCTAAAATTCCCTAGAAAAGTCAGAATGTTATAAAATGTTGAAATTTTTTGCACAGTAAGCTCTGATAAATTTTCTACAGTGTGGTAAATTTTCATAATTTTTGGAGTTAAAGAAGTATTGATACTCTTGCATTCTTTACAGACTGTACTGTTTTGGCAGATTGATGTTATGTTTGCATTGTTTGCATATGTTTGCTTGTTTAATGATTCTATTTGAGGATAGAAGTATTAAATATGCAGAGGCATTTAGTATGCAATGTTGAATAATAATTTTAGTGATTTTCTACAGTAGAGAATGATAAGGTTTTTGCATTGGTTTATACTAACTTATCTCACGAGTTCTTGTTGAGTTTTGTGTGAATGAAGTTTTTAAGATTTAGGGAAAACGTGATATAAAAGTAATTAAGGAGACACAAAAGCTCAAGCTTGGGGATGCCCAAGGCATACCAAGATAATATTTCAAGAAGTCTCAAGCATCTAAGCTTGGGGATGCCCCGGTAGGCATCCCACCTTTCTTCATCAACTATTATCGGTTAGTATCGGTTGATCCTAAGTTTTTGCTTCTTCACATGAGTTGTTCTATCCTTGAAATGTCATTTTATTTTCATTTTGCTTGTTGTTTTAATAAAATACTTAGATCTAAAAGTTTTAAATAAGAGAGAGTCCCCAATTAGCTACCCATTTACTTAACTACTCGCTTGATCTTCACTTATATCTTTCTGGAGTAGCTTGTCATTTACTCTTGTGCTTCACTTATATCCTATGAGTAAATTGTTGAATGAATTGAATAATCATGAAGTTGAAATTATATCATGCCTAGTGGTAGCTTCACATTGGGTTTAGAAAGTGAAATCTTTTGAAGCTTGACAATCACAATATTGGTCATACAAGCAATTCATGAATGATTAGTAGAAGGAAGAGAACTTTCACATGCAAATACACTATCTTGGAAATCTTTTGTGATTGTGAGCCCCCATCAAAATATTATATGCCAAAATTGTTGACGTTGGACAAGGAAGACAACGTAATGATTTATGTTTGTTCATATTCACATAGAAGTTATATTGCATAGATCCTTCAACATGTGGTGCTTGCCCCCCATCTTTGCTAGCCAAAAATTCCACACCAAGTAGAGATACTACTTGTGTTGGGGAACGTAGTAATTTTAAAAAAATTCCTACGCACACGCAAGATCATGGTGATGCATAGCAACGAGAGGGGAGAGTGTTGTCTACGTACCCTCGTAGACCGAAAGCGGAAGCGTTAGCACAACGCGGTTGATGTAGTCGTACGTCTTCACGATCCGACCGATCAAGTACCGAACGTACGGCACCTCCGAGTTCAGCACGCGTTCAGCCCGATGACGTCCCTCGAACTCCGATCCAGCCGAGTGTTGAGGGAGAGTTTCGTCAGCATGACGGCGTGGTGACGATGATGATGTTCTACCGACGCAGGGCTTCGCCTAAGCACCGCTACAGTATTATCGAGGTGGACTATGGTGGAGGGGGGCACCGCACACGGCTAAAAGATCAGACGATCAATTGTTGTGTCTCTAGGGTGCCCCCTGCCCCCGTATATAAAGGAGCAAGGGGGAGAGGTGCGGCCGGCCAGGAGGGGTGCGCCAGGAGGAGTCCTACTCCCACCGGGAGTAGGACTCCCTCCCTTTTCCTTGTTGGACTAGGAGTGGAGGGGGAAAGAGGAGGGAGAGAGGAAGGAAAGGGGGGCGCCGCCCCCCTCTCCTTGTCCTATTGAGACTAGGGGGGAGGGGCGCGCGGCCTTGCCCTGGCTGCCTCTCCTCTCTTCCACTAAGGCCCACTATGGCCCATTAAGCCCCCGGGGGGTTCCGGTAACCTCCCGGTACTCCGGTAAAATTCCGATTTCACCCGAAACATTTTCGATATCCAAACATAGGCTTCCAATATATCAATCTTCATGTCTCGACCATTTCGAGACTCCTCGTCATGTCCGTGATCACATCCGGGACTCCGAACAATCTTCGGTACATCAAAACATATAAACTCATAATATAACTGTCATCAAAACTTTAAGCGTGCGGATCCTACGGGTTCGAGAACTATGTAGACATGACCGAGACACGTCTCCGGTCAATAACCAATAGCGGAACCTGGATGCTCATATTGGCTCTGACATATTCTACGAAGATCTTTATCGGTCAGACCGCATAACAACATACGTTGTTCCCTTTGTCATCGGTATGTTACTTGCCCGAGATTCGATCGTCGGTATCTCAATACCTAGTTCAATCTCGTTACCCGCAAGTCTCTTTACTCATTCCGTAATACATCATCCCGCAACAAACTCATTAGTTGCAATGCTTGCAAGGCTTAAGTGATGTGCATTACCGAGAGGGCCCAGAGATACCTCTCCGACAATCGGAGTGACAAATCCTAATCTCGAAATACGCCAACCCAACAAGTACCTTCGGAGACACCTGTAGAGCACCTTTATAATCACCCAGTTACGTTGTGACGTTTGGTAGCACACAAAGTGTTCCTCCGGTAAACGGGAGTTGCATAATCTCATAGTCATAGGAACATGTATAAGTCATGAAGAAAGCAATAGCAACATACTAAACGATCGAGTGCTAAGCTGACGGAATGGGTCAAGTCAATCACATCATTCTCCTAATGATGTGATCCCGTTAATCAAATGACAACTCATGTCTATGGCTAGGAAACATAACCATCTTTGATCAACGAGCTAGTCAAGTAGAGGCATACTAGTGACAGTCTGTTTGTCTATGTATTCACACATGTATTATGTTTCCGGTTAATACAATTCTAGCATGAATAATAAACATTTATCATGATATAAGGAAATAAATAATAACTTTATTATTGCCTCTAGGGCATATTTCCTTCAGTCTCCCACTTGCACTAGAGTCAATAATCTAGATTACACAGTAATGATTCTAACACCCATGGAGCCTTGGTGTTGATCATGTTTTGCTCGTGGAAGAGGCTTAGTAAACGGGTATGCAACATTCAGATCCGTATGTATCTTGCAAATTTCTATGTCTCCCACCTGGACTAAATCCCGGATGGAATTGAAGCGTCTCTTGATGTGCTTGGTTCTCTTGTGAAATCTGGATTCCTTCGCCAAGGCAATTGCACCAGTATTGTCACAAAAGATTTTCATTGAACCCGATGCACTAGGTATGACACCTAGATCGGATATGAACTCATTCATCCAGACTCCTTCATTTGCTGCTTCCGAAGCAGCTATGTATTCCGCTTCACACGTAGATCCAGCCAACTGACAGCTCCACCATTTAATGTAAACAGGTATCCAGTTTGCGATTTAGAATCGTCCGGATCAGTGTCAAAGCTTGCATCAACGTAACCATTTACGATGAGCTCTTTGTCACCTCCATAAACGAGAAACATATCCTTAGTCCTTTTCAGGTATTTCAGGATGTTCTTGACCGCTGTCCAGTGATCCACTCCTGGATTACTTTGGTACTTCCCTGCTAGACTTATAGCAAGGCACACATCAGGTCTGGTACACAGCATTGCATACATGATAGAGCCTATGGCTGAAGCATAGGGAAAATCCTTCATCTTCTCTCTATCTTCTGCAGTGGTCGGGCATTGAGTCTTACTCAACTTCACACCTTGTAATACAGGCAAGAACCCTTTCTTTGCTTGATCCATTTTGGACTTCTTCAAAACTTTGTCAAGGTATGTGCTTTGTGAAAGTCCAATTAAGCATCTTGATCTATCTCTATAGATCTTGATGCCTAATATATATGCAGCTTCACCGAGGTCTTTCATTGAAAAACTCTTATTCAAGTATCCCTTTATGCTATCCAGAAATTCTATATCATTTCCAATCAGCAATATGTCATCCACATATAATATCAGAAATGCTACAGAGCTCCCACTCACTTTCTTGTAAATACAGGCTTCTCCAAAAGTCTGTACAAAACCAAATGCTTTGATCACACTATCAAAGCGTTTATTCCAACTCCGAGAGGCTTGCACCAGTCCATAAATGGATCGCTGGAGCTTGCACACTTTGTTAGCTCCCTTTGGATCGACAAAACCTTCCGGTTGCATCATATACAACTCTTCTTCCAGAAATCCATTCAGGAATGCAGTTTTGACATCCATTTGCCAAATTTCATAATCATAAAATGCGGCAATTGCTAACATGATTCGAACAGACGTAAGCATCGCTATGGGTGAGAAGGTCTCATGTAGTCAATCCCTTGAACTTGTCGAAAACCTTTTGCAACAAGTCGAGCTTTATAGACAGTAACATTACCATTAGCGTCAGTCTTCTTCTTGAAGATCCATTTATTCTCAATTGCTTGCCGATCATCGGGCAAGTCAACCAAAGTCCACACTTTGTTCTCATACATGGATCCCATCTCAGATTTCATGGCTTCAAGCCATTTTGCGGAATCTGGGCTCACCATCGCTTCTTCATAGTTCGTAGGTTCGTCATGGTCTAGTAACATAACCTCCAGAACAGGATTACCATACCACTCTGGTGCGGATCTTACTCTGGTTGACCTACGAGGTTCAGTAATAACTTGATCTGAAGTTCCATGATCATCATCATTAACTTCCTCACTAATTGGTATAGGCGTCGCAGGAAACTGGTTTCTGCGATGAACTACTTTCCAATAAGGGAGCAGGTACAGTTACCTCATCAAGTTCCACTTTCCTCCCACTCACTTCTTTCGAGAGAAACTCCTTCTCCAGAAAGATTCCGAATTTTGCAACAAAAGTCTTGCCTTCGAATCTGTGATAGAAGGTGTACCCAACAGTCTCCTTTGGGTATCCTATGAAGACACATTTCTCCGATTTGGGTTCGAGCTTATCAGGTTGAAGCTTTTTCACATAAGCATCGCAGCCCCAAACTTTAAGAAACGACAACTTTGGTTTCTTGCCAAACCACAGTTCATAAGGCGTCGTCTCAACGGATTTTGATGGTGCCCTATTTAACGTGAATGCGGCCGTCTCTAAAGCATAACCTCAAAATGATAGCGGTAAATCAGTAAGAGACATCATAGATCGCACCATATCTAGTAAAGTACGATTACGACGTTCGGACACACCATTACGCTGTGGTGTTCCGGGTGGCGTGAGTTGCGAAACTATTCCGCATTGTTTCAAATGAAGACCAAACTCATAACTCAAATATTCTCCTCCACGATCAGATCGTAGAAACTTTATTTTCTTGTTACGATGATTTTCAACTTCACTCTGAAATTCTTTGAACTTTTCAAATGTTTCAGACTTATGTTTCATTAAGTAGATATACCCATATCTGCTTAAATCATCTGTGAAGGTGAGAAAATAACGATATCCGCCACGAGCCTCAACATTCATCGGACCACATACATCTGTATGTATGATTTCCAACAAATCTGTTGCTCTCTCCATAGTTCTGGAGAACGGCGTTTTAGTCATCTTGCCCATGAGGCACGGTTCGCAAGTACCAAGTGATTCATAATCAAGTGGTTCCAAAAGTCCATCAGTATGGAGTTTCTTCATGCGCTTTACACCGATATGACCTAAACGGCAGTGCCACAAATAAGTTGCACTATCATTATCAACTCTGCATCTTTTGGCTTCAATACTATGAATATGTGTATCACCACTATCGAGATTCAACAAAAATAGACCACTCTTCAAGGGTGCATGACCATAAAAGATATTACTCATATAAATAGAACAACCATTATTCTCTGATTTAAATGAATAACCGTCTCGCATCAAACAAGATCCAGATATAATGTTCATGCTCAACGCTGGCACCAAATAACAATTATTTAGGTCTAAAACTAATCCCGAAGGTAGATGTAGAGGTAGCGTGCCGACCGCGATCACATCGACTTTGGAACCATTTCCCACGCGCATCGTCACCTCGTCCTTAGCCAATCTTCGCTTAATCCGTAGCCCCTGCTTCGAGTTGCAAATATTAGCAACAGAACCAGTATCAAATACCCAGGTGCTACTGCGAGCATTAGTAAGGTACACATCAATAACATGTATATCACATATACCTTTGTTCACCTTGCCATCCTTCTTATCCGCCAAATACTTGGGGCAGTTCCGCTTCCAGTGACCAGTCTGCTTGCAGTAGAAGCACTCAGTCTCAGGCTTAGGTCCAGACTTGGGTTTCTTCTCCTGAATAGCAACTTGCTTGTTGTTCTTCTTGAAGTTCCCCTTCTTCTTCCCTTTGCCCTTTTTCTTGAAACTGGTGGTCTTATTGACCATCAACACTTGATGCTCCTTTTTGATTTCTACCTCCGCAGCCTTTAGCATTGCGAAGAGCTCGGGAATCGTCTTATCCATCCCTTGCATGTTATAGTTCATCACGAAGCTCTTGTAGCTTGGTGGCAGTGATTGAAGAATTCTGTCAATGACGCTATCATCCAGAAGATTAACTCCCAGTTGAATCAAGTGATTGTTATACCCCGACATTTGAGTATATGCTCACTGACAGAACTATTCTCTTCCATCTTGCAGCTGTAGAACTTATTGGAGACTTCATATCTCTCAATCCGGGCATTTGCTTGAAATATTAACTTCAACTCCTGGAACATCTCATATGCTCCATGACGTTCAAAACGTCGTTGAAGACCCGGTTCTAAGCCGTAAAGCATGGCACACTGAACTATCGAGTAGTCATCAGCTTTGCTCTGCCAGACGTTCATAACATCTGGTGTTGCTCTGCAGCAGGTCTGGCACCCAGCGGTGCTTCCAGGACGTAATTCTTCTGTGCAGCAATGAGGATAATCCTCAAGTTACGGACCCAGTCCGTGTAATTGCTACCATCATCTTTCAACTTTGCTTTCTCAAGGAACGCATTAAAATTCAACGGAACAACAGCACGGGCCATCTATCTACAATCAACATAGACAAGCAAGATACTATCAGGTACTAAGTTCATGATAAATTTAAGTTCAATTAATCATATTACTTAAGAACTCCCACTTAGATAGACATCCCTCTAATCCTCTAAGTGATCACGTGATCCATATCAACTAAACCATGTCCGATCATCACGTGAGATGGAGTAGTTTCAACGGTGAACATCACTATGTTGATCATATCCACTATATGATTCACGCTCGACCTTTCGGTCTCCGTGTTCCGAGGCCATATCTGTTATATGCTAGGCTCGTCAAGCTTAACCTGAGTATTCCGCGTGTGCAACTGTTTTGCACCCGTTGTATTTGAACGTAGAGCCTATCACACCCGATCATCACGTGGTGTCTCAGCACGAAGAACTTTCGCAACGGTGCATACTCAGGGAGAACACTTATACTTTGATAATTTAGTGAGGGATCATCTTATAATGCTACCGTCAATCAAAGCAAGATAAGATGCATAAAAGATAAACATCACATGCAATCAATATAAGTGATATGATATGGCCATCATCATCTTGTGCTTGTGATCTCCATCTCCGAAGCACCGTCATGATCACCATCGTCACCGGCGCGACACCTTGATCTCCATCGTAGCATCGTTGTCGTCTCGCCAATCTTATGCTTCTACGACTATCGCTACCGCTTAGTGATAAAGTAAAGCATTACAGGGCGATTGCATTGCATACAATAAAGCGACAACCATATGGCTCCTGCCAGTTGCCGATAACTCGGTTACAAAACATGATCATCTCATACAATAAAATTTAGCATCATGTCTTGACCATATCACATCACAACATGCCCTGCAAAAACAAGTTAGACGTCCTCTACTTTGTTGTTGCAAGTTTTACGTGGCTGCTACTGGGCTTAGCAAGAACCGTTCTTACCTACGCATCAAAACCACAACGATAGTTTGTCAAGTTGGTGTTGTTTTAACCTTCGCAAGGACCGGGCGTAGCCACACTCGGTTCAACTAAAGTTGGAGAAACTGACACCCGCCAGCCACCTCTGTGCAAAGCACGTCGGAAGAACCAGTCTCGCGTAAGCGTACGCGTAATGTCGGTCCGGGCCGCTTCATCCAACAATACCACCGAACCAAAGTATGACATGCTGGTAAGCAGTATGACTTATATCGCCCACAACTCACTTGTGTTCTACTTGTGCATATAACATCAACGCATAAAACCTGGCTCTGATACCACTGTTGGGGAACATAGTAATTTCAAAAAATTTCCTACGCACACGCAAGATCATGGTGATGCATAGCAACGAGAGGGGAGAGTGTTGTCTACGTACCCTCGTAGACCGAAAGCGGAAGCGTTAGCACAACGCGGTTGATGTAGTCGTACGTCTTCACGATCCGACCGATCAAGTACCGAACGTACGGCACCTCCGAGTTCAGCACACGTTCAGCCCGATGACGTCCCTCGAACTCCGATCCAGCCGAGTGTTGAGGGAGAGTTTTGTCAGCACGACGGCGTGGTGATGATGATGATGTTCTACCGACGCAGGGCTTTGCCTAAGCACTGCTACAGTATTATCGAGGTGGACTATGGTGGAGGGGGGCACCGCACACGGCTAAAAGATCAGACGATCAATTGTTGTGTCTCTAGGGTGCCCCCCTGCCCTGTATATAAAGGAGCAAGGGGGAGAGGTGCGGCCGGCCAGGAGGGGCGCGCCAGGAGGAGTCCTACTCCCACCGGGAGTAGGACTCCCTCCCTTTTCCTTGTTGGACTAGGAGTGGAGGGGGAAAGAGGAGGGAGAGAGGAAGGAAAGGGGGGCGCCCCCCCTCTCCTTGTCCTATTCGGACTAGGGGGGGGCACGCGGCCCTGCCCTGGCCGCCTCTCCTCTCTTTCACTAAGGCCCACTATGGCCCATTAAGCCCCCGAGGGGTTCCGGTAACCTCCCGGTACTCTGGTAAAATTCCGATTTCACCCGGAACATTTTTGATATCCAAACATAGGCTTCCAATATATCAATCTTCATGTCTCGACCATTTCGAGATTCCTCGTCATGTCCGTGATCACATCCGGGACTCCGTTCGGTATATCAAAACATATAAACTCATAATATAACTGTCATCGAAACTTTAAGCGTGCGGATCCTACGGGTTCGAGAACTATGTAGACATGAACGAGACACGTCTCCGGTCAATAACCAATAGCGCAACCTGGATGCTCATATTGGCTCTGACATATTCTACGAAGATCTTTATCGGTCCGACCGCATAACAACATACGTTGTTCCCTTTGTCATCGGTATGTTACTTGCCCGAGATTCGATCGTCGGTATCTCAATACCTAGTTCAATCTCGTTACCCGCAAGTCTCTTTACTCATTCCGTAATACATCATCCCGCAACAAACTCATTAGTTGCAATGCTTGCAAGGCTTAAGTGATGTGCATTACCGAGAGGGCCCAGAGATACCTCTCCGACAATCGGAGTGACAAATCCTAATCTCGAAATACGCCAACCCAACAAGTACCTTCGGAGACACCTGTAGAGCACCTTTATAATCACCCAGTTACGTTGTGACGTTTGGTAGCACACAAAGTGTTCCTCCGGTAAACGGGAGTTGCATAATCTCATAGTCATAGGAACATGTATAAGTCATGAAGAAAGCAATAGCAACATACTAAACGATCGAGTGCTAAGCTGACGGAATGGGTCAAGTCAATCACATCAATCTCCTAATGATGTGATCCCGTTAATCAAATGACAACTCATGTCTATGGCTAGGAAACATAACCATCTTTGATCAACGAGCTAGTCAAGTAGAGGCATACTAGTGACACTCTGTTTGTCTATGTATTCACACATGTATTATGTTTCCGGTTAATACAATTATAGCATGAATAATAAACATTTATCATGATATAAGGAAATAAATAATAACTTTATTATTGCCTCTAGAGCATATTTCCTTCAACTTGTGCATCCAAAACCCCTTAAACCCAAATCTTATTTTCAAGAGTCCACCATACCTACCTAAGGATTGAGTAATATCCTTCAAGTAAGTTGTCATCGGTGCAATAAGGTAATAAAACTTGCTTCTAAAAGTATTAGATCATTTAGTGTAAGAGAAAATTGAGCATTGTACAAACTTGTGATGGCAAAGAATAAAAGCGACAGACTGCATAATAAAGGTTGCTATCATAAGGGGCAATATAACGTGACGTCTTTTGCACTAAGGGGTTGAGCATACAAACAAAAAGCGCATGGCAACCTCTGCTTCCCTCTATGAAGGGCCTACATTTTACTTTTATGTATTTACTTTCATGCAAGAGTCAAAGTTTTTCCCTCTATTCCTTTTTATTTTTCTCTTTTGGCAAGCATCATGTGGTGAGGAAAGATCTAGGCACATATATCCAGTCGGATATGGGTAGCATGAGTTGTTATTGTTGACATCACCCTTGAGGTGAATACGTTGGGAGGTGAAATTATGAGCCTCTATCTTCCTATGTGTCCGGTTGAAATGTTTTGCTCATGTGTATGCGGTGAGTGTTAGCAATCATAGAAGACTATATGATGGTTGAGTATGTGGAGCTCTTACTTAGACACTGTTGAATAAGTTGAAATTGCAATTGCTTGGTGACTGAGAACATAGGTTGTTGAGTTTCAAGAGAATTCATTGTTTGAAACTTAACATGTGAATTGGTTGCTACTTTATCATGAGAAGTTTTATAAGAAAGAATTGTTGTTATGATGCTAGGAAAAGTGATTGAAATTATCATTGATAAAAAATATGCACTTTGCTAGCATTCACACTTCATAAATTATTTCTTTTATCATTTACCTACTCGAGGACGAGTAGGAATTAAGCTTGGGGATGCTGATACGTCTCCAACGTATCTATAATTTATGAAGTATTCATGTTGTTATATTACCATTCTTGGATGTTTTACAATCATTTTATAGCAACTTTATATCATTTTTTGGGACTAACCTATTGACCCAGTGCCCAGTGCCAGTTGCTGTTTTTTGCTTGTTTTTTACATCGCAGGAAATTAATATCAAACAGAGTCCAAACACCGTGAAACTTTTTATGGAGTTTTTATAGACCAGAAGACATCCAGTGGGCCAGAGAAGCACCTGGGGGGTGCCCTGAGGGGGGCACAACCCACCAGGGCGCGCCTGGGGGCCCAGGCGCGCCCAGGTGGGTTGTGCCCACCTCGGTGGTCTCCCGCGCCCCCTCTTTGCCCTATAATTCACCAAATATTCCAAAAACCCTCGGGGTTACCCTAGATCAGAAGTTCCGCCGCCACAAGGCTCTGTAGCCATGAGAAATCAATCTAGACCCCATTTCGGCACCCTGCCGGAGGGGGAGATCATCACCGGTGGCCATCTTCATCATCCCGGCGGCCACCACGATGAGGAGGGAGTAGTCCACCCTCGGGGCTGAGGGTTTCTACCAGTAGCTATGTGTTTAATCTCTCTCTCTCTCGTGTTCTTGAGATATGATGATCTTGATGTATCGCGGGCTTTGTTAATATAGTCGGATCATATGGTGTTTTCCCCTCTCTATCTTGTTGTGATGAATTGAGCTTCCCCTTTGAGATTTCATTTTATCAGATTGAATACTTTTACGGATTTGATAGCACTTGATATATGTCTTGCATATGAATACTCGTGGTGACAATGGGGTATCCTATTGATTCACTTGATATATGTTTTGGCACTCAACTCGCGGATTCCCGAGGTGACATTGGGGTAATCTATGCATAGGGGTTGATGCACGTTCTCGTCTTTGTTTCTCCGGTAGAAATCTTGGGGCACTCTTTGAGGTTCTTTGTGTTGGATTGAGTATTATGAATCTGAAATTGTTTGGTGTTATTTAGTATGAACTCTTGGATAGATCGATCGGAAAGAACAGCTTCGAGGTGGTTTCGTACCCTAGAAACAATTTCTTCTGATGTTCTCTTCTAGATAGGAACTTTGGAGTGATTCTTCATCACACTTTGAGGGATGGTTATATGATCCAATTATATTAGCATTGTTGGGAGACTGCACTAGCGAAAATACGGACCCTAGGCCTCATTTTCAAGCATTGCAATATCGTTTATGCTCCGTTTTATCAATTGCTACCTTGCTGTTTTTTATTGTTCTTATTAATAAACAATATCTACTATCCATATTACACTTGTATCACCATCTCTTCGCCGAACTAGTGCACCTATACAAATTACCATTGTATTCGGTGTGTTGGGGACAAAAGAGACTCTTTGTTATTTGGTTGCAGGGTTGTTCAAGAGAGACTATCTTCATCCTACGCCTCCCACGGATTGATAAACCTTAGGTCATCCACTTGAGGGGAAATTGCTACTGTCCTACAAAACTCTACGCTTGGAGGCCCAACACGTGTCTACAAGAATAAAGTTGCGTAGTAGACATCAAGACGCGACTCTACAAAGCATGCATATTCCACCGAGTGAAAAAAATTAGATACCTAAAAAAATTATTACTAAATTCAATACCTAAAAATTTCTCATATAGCATTCCAATACATTTCTATAATTGAAAATTTTCTATACCTAAAAATCTCTATTACTAAAATTTTGTATTACTAAAATTTTCTTTTACTAATTTTGTATTACTAAAACTTTTTATATTCAAAAAACATATTTGCTAGTTTTCTTTTCTATTCGTAAAACCTCCATTCTAGCTATATTTTATATTTTATTCTAGTCAAAATACCTACATTCTGTTCATATAACCTATATGTTCTATTTTATTCAAAAAACATAGATTTAGGAGGGAGGAAGGGAGGGAGGGAGGGAGGAGAGAGGGAGGGAGGAGAGAGGGAGGGAGGAGGCCGGGATGGGGGAGGGAGGAGAGAAGGAGAGAGGACAGAGATGTTGGGGAACGTAGTATTTCAAAAAAAAATCCTACGATCACGCAAGATCTATCTAGGAGAAGCATAGCAACGAGCGGGGAGAGTGTGTCCACGTACTCTCCTAGACCGAAAGCGGAAGCGTTTAGTAACACGGTTGATGTAGTCGAACGTCTTCGCGATCCAACCGATCAAGTACCGAACGCATGACACCTCCGCGATCTGCACACGTTCAGCTCAGTGATGTCCCTCGAACTCTAGATCCAGCTGAGGTCGAGGGAGAGTTTCGTCAGCACGATGGCGTGGTGACAGTGATGATGAAGTTACCGACGCAGGGCTTCGCGTAAGCACTACGAGAATATGACCGAGGTGGAAACTGTGGAGGGGGCACCGCACATGGCTAAAGATCAACTTGTGTGTCTATGGGGTGCCCCCTCCCCCGTATATAAAGGAGAGGAGGAGGAGGACGGCCGGCCACAAGGTGCGCGCCAAGGGGGGAGGAATCCTACTCCTAGGAGGAGTAGGTTTCCCCCTTTCCTAGTCCAAGAAGGAGAAGAAGGGAAAGAGGAGAGAAGAGAAGGAAGAGGGGGGGCCTTCCCCGTGTCCAATTCGGACTGGGCAAGGGGGGGCGCCACCTCTGGCCGGCCCTCTCTCTTCTCCACCAAGGCCCATTGTGGCCCATTAATCCCCCGGGGGTTTCCGGTAACCTCCCGGTACTCCGGAAAATACCCGATACACTTCAAAACCATTCCGTTGTCCGAATATAAACTTCCAATATATCAATCTTTATGTCTCGACCATTTCGAGACTCCTCGTCATGTCCGTGATCTCATCCTGGACTCCGAACAACCTTCGGTACATCAAAACACATAAACTCATAATATGAATCGTCATCGAACATTAAGCGTGCGGACCCTACGGGTTCAAGAACTATGTAGACATTACCGAGACACCTCTCCGGTCAATAACCAATAGCGGAACCTGGATGCTCATATTGGCTCCTACATATTCTACGAAGATCTTTATCGGTCAAACCGCATAACAACATACGTTCTTCCCTTTGTCATTGGTATGTTACTTGCCCGAGATTCGATCATCGGTATCACCATACCTAGTTCTATATCGTTACCGGCAAGTCTCTTTACTCGGTCTGTAATGCATCATCCCTCAACTAACTCATTAGTCACTTTGCTTGCAAGGCTTAGAGTGATTTGCATTACCGAGAGGGCCTAGTGATACCTCTCTGACAATCAGAGTGACAAATCGTAATCTTGATCTATGCCAACTCAACAAACACCATCGGAGACACCTGTAGAGCATCTTTATAATCACCCAGTTACGTTGTGACGTTTGATAGCACACTAAGTGTTCCTCCGGTATTCGGGAGTTGCATAATCTCATAGTCCTAGGAACATGTATAAGTCATGAAGAAAGCAATAGCAATAAACTAAACGATCAAAGTGCTAAGCTAACGGATGGGTCTTGTCCATCACATCATTCTCTAATGATGTGATCCCGTTCATCAAATGACAACACATGTCTATGGCTAGGAAAATTAACCATCTTTGATCAACGAGCTAGTCTAGTAGAGGCGTACTAGGGACAGTCTGTTTGTCTATGTATTCACACATGTACTAAGTTTCCGGTTAATACAATTCTAGCATGAATAATAAATATTTATCATGATATAAGGAAATATAAATAACAACTTTATTATTGCCTCTAGGGCATATTTCCTTCAGTCTCCCACTTGCACTAGAGTCAATAATCTAGATTACATTGTAATGATTCTAACACCCATGGAGTCTTGGTGCTGATCATGTTTTGCTCGTGAGAGAGGCTTAGTCAACGGGTATGCAACATTCAGATCCGTATGTATCTTGCAAATCTCTATGTCTCCCTCCTTGACTTGATCGCGGATGGAATTGAAGCATCTCTTGATGTGCTTGGTTCTCTTTTGAAATCTGGATTCCTTTGCCAAGGCAATTGCACCAGTATTGTCACAAAAGATTTTCATTGGACCCGATGCACTAGGTATGGCACCTAGATCAGATATGAACTCCTTCATCCAGACTCCTTCATTTGTTGCTTCCGAAGCAGCTATGTACTCCGCTTCACACGTAGATCCCGCCACGGCGCTCTGTTTGGAACTGCACCAACTTACAGCTCCTCCATTTAATATAAATATGTATCCGGTTTGTGACTTAGAGTCATCCGGATCAGTGTCAAAGCTTGCATCGACGTAACCATTTACGACGAGCTCTTTATCACCTCCATAAACGAGAAACATATCCTTAGTCCTTTTCAGGTATTTCAGGATGTTCTTGACCGCTCCAGTGATCCACTCCTGGATTACTTTGGTACCTCCCTGCTAAACTAATAGCAAGGCACACATCAGGTCTGGTACAAAGCATTGCATACATGATAGAACCTATGGCTGAAGCATAGGGAATGACTTTCAATTTCTCTCTATCTTCTGAAGTGGTCGGGCATTGAGTCTGACTCAACTTCACACCTTGTAATACAGGCAAGAATCCTTTCTTTGCTTGATCCATTTTGAACTTCTTCAAAACTTTATCAAGGTATGTGCTTTGTGAAAGTCCAATTAAGCGTCTTGATCTATCTCTATAGATTTTGATGCCCAATATATAAGCAGCTTCACCGAGGTCTTTCAATGAAAAACTCTTATTCAAGTATCCTTTTATGCTATCCAGAAATTCTATATCATTTCCAATCAACAATATGTCATCCACATATAATATTAGAAATGCTACAGAGATCCCACTCACTTTCTTGTAAATACGGGCTTCTCCAATAGTCTGTATAAAACCATATGCTTTGATCACACTATCAAAACGTTTATTCCAACTCCGAGATGCTTGCACCAGTCCATAAATGGATCGCTGGAGCTTGCACACTTTGTTAGCATCCTTTGGATCGACAAAACCTTCTGGTTGCATCATATACAACTCTTCTTCCAGAAATCCATTTAGGAATGCAGTTTTGACATCCATTTGCCAAATTTCATAATCATAAAATGCGGCAATTGCTAACATGATTCGGATGGACTTAAGCATTGCTACGGGTGAGAAGGTCTCGTCATAGTCAACTCCTTGAACTTGTCAAAAACCATTCGCAACAAGTCGAGCTTTGTAAACAGTAAAATTACCGTTAGCGTCAGTCTTCTTATTGAAGATCCATTTATTCTCTATGGCCTGCCGACCATCGGACAAGTCAACCAAAGTCCACACTTTGTTCCCATAAATGGATCCCATCTCAGATTTCATGGCTTCAAGCCATTTTGTGGAATCTGGGCTCATCATCGCTTCCTCATAGTTCGTAGGTTCGTCATGGTCAAGCAACATGACCTCCAGAATAGGATTACCGTACCATTCTGGTGCGGATCTTACTCTGGTTGACCTACGAGGTTCGGTAGTAACTTGATCAGAAGTTTCATGATCATTATCATTAGCTTCCTCACTAATTGGTGTAGGAATCACTGGAACTGATTTCTGTGATGAACTACTTTCCAATAAGGGAGCAGGTACAGTTACCTCATCAAGTTCTACTTTCCTCCCACTCACTTCTTTCGAGATAAACTCCTTCTCTAGAAAGGATCCATTCTTAGCAACGAATATTTTGCCTTCAGATCTGTGTTAGAAGGTGTACCCAACAGTTTCCTTTGGGTATCCTATGAAGACACATTTCTCCAATTTGGGTTCGAGCTTATCAGGTTGAATCTTTTTCACATAAGCATCGCAGCCCCAAACTTTAAGAAACGACAACTTGGGTTTCTTGGCAATGTTGTGGAACGTAGTATTTAAAAAAAATTCCTACGATCACGCAAGATCTATCTAGGAGAAGCATAGCAATGAGCGGGGAGAGTGTGTCCACGTACCCTCGTAGACCAAAAGCGGAAGCGTTTAGTAACGCGGTTGATGTAGTCGAACGTCTTCACGATCCAACCAATCCAAGTACCGAACGCACGGCACCTCCGCGTCTGCACACGTTCAGCTCGATGACATCCCTCGAGCTCTTGATCCAGTTGAGGCCGAGGGAGAGTTCCGTCAGCACGACAGCGTGGTGACGGTGATGATGAAGTTATCGGCGCAGGGCTTCGCCTAAGCACTACGACGATATGACCGAGGTGTGTAACTGTGGAGGGGGCACCGCACACGGCTAAGACAAATCTTGGAGTGCCTTTGGGGTGCCCCCTGCCCATGTATATAAAGGAGGGAGGAAGGAGAGGCCAGCCCTAGAGGGTGCGCGCCAAGGGGGGGAGTCCTACTTGGAATCTCGGTCTAAGTAGGATTCGCCCCCCCCCCCTTTCCTATTCCAACTAGGAGAAGGAAGGGAAGGAGGAAGAGGGGAGAAGGAAGGAGGGGGGCGCCACCCCCTCCTAGTCCAATTCAGACCAGCCCATGGGGGGTGCACGGCCACCCCTTGAGGCCCTTCTCTCCTTTCCCGTATGGCCCATTAAAGCCCAATACTTCCCCCGACGAATTCCCGTAACTCTCCGGTACTCCGAAAAATACCTGAACCACTCAGAACCTTTCCGATGTCCGAATATAGCCTTCCAACATATCGATCTTTACGTCTCGACCATTTCGAGACCCCTCGTCATGTCCGTGATCTCATCCGGGACTCCGAACAAACTTCGGTCATCAAATCACATAACTCATAATACAAATCGTCATCGAACGTTAAGCGTGCGGACCCTACGGGTTCGAGAACTATGTAGACATGACCGAGACACATCTCTGGTCAATAACCAATAGCGGAACCTGGATGCTCATATTGGCTCCTACATATTCTATGAAGATCTTTATCGGTCAAACCGCATAACAACATACGTTGTTTCTTTGTCATCGGTATGTTACTTGCCCGAGATTCGATCGTCGGTATCCTCATACCTAGTTCAATCTCGTTACCGGCAAGTCTCTTTACTCGTTCCATAATGCATCATCCCATAACTAACTCATTAGTCACATTGCTTGCAAGGCTTATAGTGATGTGCATTACCGAGAGGGCCCAGAGATACCTCTCCGATACACGAAGTGAAAAATCCTAAATTTGATCTATGGCAACCCAACAAACACCTTCGGAGACACCTGTAGAGCATCTTTATAATCACCCAGTTACGTTGTGACGTTTTATAGCACACAAGGTGTTCCTCCAGTATTCGGGAGTCGCATAATCTCATAGTTAGAGGAACATGTATAAGTCATGAAGAAAGCAATAGCAATAAAACTGAATGATCAACATGCTAAGCTAACGGATGGGTCTTGTCCATCACATCATTCTCCTAATGATGTGATCTCGTTCATCAAATGACAACACATGTCTATGGTCAGGAAACTTAACCATCTTTGATTAACGAGCTAGTCAAGTAAAGGCATACTAGGGACACTTTGTTTTGTCTATGTATTCACACATGTATCAAGTTTCCGGTTAATACAATTCTAGCATGAATAATAAACAGTTATCATGATATAAGGAAATAAAATAATAACTTTATTATTGCCTCTAGGGCATATTTCCTTCAGTCTCCCGCTTGCACAAGAGTCAATAATTTAGTTCACATCGCCATGTGATTTAACACCAATAATTCACATCACCATGTGATTAACACCCATAGTTCACATCGCTATGTGACCAACACCCAAAGGGTTTACTAGAGTCAGTAATCTAGTTCACATCGCCATGGGATTAACACCCAAAGAGTACTATGGTGTGATCATGTTTTGTTTGTGAGAGAAGTTTTAGTCTACAGGTCTGTCACATACATACCCGTATGTATTTTGCAAATTTCTATGTCTACAATGCTCTGCACGGAGCTACTCTAGCTAATTGCTCCCACTTTCAATATGTATCCGGATTGTGACTTAGAGTCATCCAGATCGGTGTCAAAGATTGCATCGATGTAACTCTTTATGACGAACTCTTTATCACCTCCATAACCGAGAAATATTTCCTTAGTCCTCTAAGGATAATTTTGACCGCTGTCTAGTGATCTACTCTTAGATAAAAATTGTACTCGCTTGCCAAACTCAGGGCAGGGTATACAATAGGTCTGGTAGACAGCATAGCATACTTTATAGAACCTATTACTGAGGCATACGGAATGACTTTTCATTCTCTTTCTAAATTTTTGTCGTGGTTGGGTTTTGAGTCTTACTCAACTTTACACCTTGCAATACAGGCAAGAACTCCTTCTTTGGCTGTTCCATTTTGAACTACTTCAAAATCTTGTCAAGGTATTTACTCATTGAAAATCTTATCAAGCGTCTTGATCTATCTCTATAGATCTTGATGCTCAATATGTAAGCAGCTTCACCGAGGTCTTTCTTTGAAAAACTCCTTTCAAACACTCCTTTATGCTTTCCAGAAAATACTACATCATTTCCGATCAACCATATGTCATTCGCATATACTTATCAGAAAGGCTGTAGTGCTTCCACTCACTTTCTTGTAAATACAGGTGTCGGTGTCAAAACCAGCGGATCTCGGGTAGGGGGTCCCGAACTGTGCGTCTAGGATCGATGGTAACAGGAGACGGGGGACACAATGTTTACCCAGGTTCGGGCCTCTCTATGGAGGTAATACCCTACTTCCTGCTTGATTGATCTTGATGAATATGAGTGTTACAAGAGTTGATCTACCACGAGATCGTAATGGCTAAACCCTAGAAGTCTAGCCTATGAGTATATGGTAATGAATCTGACCTATCCGGACTATGCCCTCCGGTTTATATAGACACCGGAGAGATCTAGGGTTACATGGAGTCGGTTACATAGGAGGAAATCTTCATAATCGGTCGCCTAGCTTGCCTTCCACCCTAAGTAGAGTCCAATCCGGACACGGGTATAGTCTTCGGCCTTCATGTCTTCATAGCCCATCAGTCCGGCCCAACAGATAACTGGCCGGACGCTCGAGGACCCCTTAGTCCAGGACTCCCTTAGTAGCCCCTGAACCTGGCTTCAATGACGAGGAGTCCAGCGCGCAGATTGTCTTCGGCATTGCAAGGCGGGTTCCCCCTTTTCCGAACTCCAAGATAGTCTTCGGATGCGATGATTGTATCCGGACCTGTTACACACCACGCAGAACCGCAGAGAGAATTTATATATTTTACACGAGTCCCATCTGCTGACAACTGTTTATGACATTGTATCACGCCTGCCCGGTTATTATTTCCAACCGTTGGCTAGCCCGTCACCCCATGTCTCGGGAAGCGGTTTTATTGGCACGTCTTGTCAAAGCAGAGATCGTGTCCCCTTATTCCCGGGATTTTCAATAATGTAGGTATGGGTAACCCAACCGTCCCCTGGGTACAACTCTTTGAGGATAGGTAAGTTTCATGACCCGGGAGGGGACGCTCAATATTCTGGGCCTTTATATAGGAACCCAGACTTGTCTTTCTCTTCTGTGCTTGCTTCTTCCTCAACCCCAGCCTCCTCGAGTTCCAGCCCTCGAGTTCCAACCACCACCAGCCCTAATCATGTCCGGGTCCAGCCGTTCAGGCCGGTGGGTGGCCTCTTCCGTCACGGAGGAGGATATTGCGAAGCTCCGCGTAGCGAGGTACCTGACCCCAGAAATCCTTCATCGGCTTCCCGCTGAGGGGCAGATTATTCCCACCCCCAAGTCCGGTGAGAGGGTAGCATTTGTGTCTCACCTCCTCCATGGGTTAGGGTTCGCACTTAACCCCTTCGTCCGGGGGCTCATGTTCTACCATGGGCTAGATTTTCACGATATGGCCCCGCACTCTTTTCCTCTCATCTCGGCATTCATCGTCACATGTGAGGCCTTCCTCCGGACTCCTCCACACTTTGGTTTGTGGCTCAAGACTTTCGATGTGAGACCGCGGGTGATGGAGGAGCATGCGGAGTGTGGCAGCGTTGTAATAAGCAAGCTCGCCAGCGCGGTTTGGTTTGAAGGATCCTTCGCCAAGTCTTCTGAATTATGGCAGCAGGGGTGGTTTTATGTCAATGAGCCGCGGGGCTCCAAGTGGGTGGCTACGCCTGCGTTCCGACCCATCCCTCCAACTCAGCTTGTTTCATGGATCAACAAGGGATCGGACTGGGGATCCGTTAATAAGGTGCAGACTCTGCAAGGCCGCATCCGACTTGTGAACGTCGTTCAAGTAATGCTGGTCCGCCGGATCCTGCCGTGTCAGCGGCGGCCTCTCCGTATGTGGGAGTTTAATCCAGAAGGGCGGTGGACTCTTCAGCACTTCTTCGGCACTATGCACGAAGGAATGTGGAAGTTATATTTCGGGGAGCGAGAGCAATGGCCGGACACCACCGAAGACGTCGGCCTCGACTGCAATCATCCGGACACTCCGGTAAGTATTCAATCGTCGTACACCTTTCATCCAAGCATCTCTTGACAAGACACTGAGCAACTCATCCTTATACAGGACTGGATAAAGAAAGCGGTGTTAATCTGGTGTCCGGCGCCCCTTCCCGAAGACCCTGCGTCCGCCCTACTAACGCGGATGTTGACTCCGACACCGTACCTGGTGTCTGCAGAGGGGGCGAGAGCAGGGAGCCCAGAGGTGATGCCCATCCTAGGGCGATTTAAGCTCTATGTTCGGGGAAACCGAAACCCTTTTGCCCAGGGGCAAAGGTGTGGAGGGAGCACTTCATGGCAAGAAGAGGGCTGCTTCTGGAGGTCAAGAGGGGAAACCTTCCAAGAAAGGGAAAATGCTCTCGTCGGGCAGCTTGGGCCAGGCAAGCGATGCCTTCGTAGAGCTTGATGGTGAGGACGAACCTCCGGCCAGACGGTAAGTGAAGCAGGGCACTTCAACCATACCTCATTCTTTTCCTTGTTATTGAAATAATCCTCTAACATGTGTGCATCCTCGCAGGTTAACACCTGGTGTTTCTCAATTGTCCTCCTCCTCAGGAGACCTTCTTCCAGAGATGATGGAGAGTGACACGCCTTCTCCGGCCTCTTCGCCCAACAGGGCGGATAATCTCGAGGTGTCGTCCCAGAGGGCTCCACCCAACCAGCAGGTAGTGCAGGAAACGAGGAAGGAGGTATCCGAAGGTGGTGCCTCTGTCACTCAGGGTTTGGGGATCAAGAATGACGTCCCCGAACTGTCCAGTTTACAGCCGAAGACAATGCTGGAGGCGGCTAAGCGAATTCCTCCAAAGGAATGTCGTGCTCCGGCAGCGGTGTCCGAAGACCCAGGAGTGCCGGAGACGCTGACGGACATGCTGCGACGAGCGTCCATTTCAGAGGAGCACTGTGCCTTAATGGTTACGGTGGTCGAAAAGGTTTTATCCACGAAGAGCGGGTTGAACGAGGCCTTTACGAGCCTTCCGAGGGGTTTTGAGGTTTGTGATGTAATGTTGCCAATTGAATAATATGGACAGAATGCACCTGTTGTGTATGCAGTAGCCCCTGAGACTCGGGTCGCCTTCCAAAGGAAGCGATCGGAGGATCGAAAAGATATTTTCAGGTGCTAACCTTGGTTTAATTTGGAATGCAGGCTGTCTCCCCTCCCGCCACTGCCCGAAATTCGGAGGTGACCGAATTGCAGCGAAAGCTAGATATTGTGGAGGATGACATTGCTTTGATCAACAGGCGTCTTGATGACTCGCAAGGTATATATTTCGAGTATTCCTTATACCAATGTGCCTGTAATTTAAGCCTGACTCTGAAAAGAGTTTGATATGAAATGTGCATGAATGCAGATGGTGCTGCCGCCGTGGAATCCCTTCGGGCGGAGCTAGCCCAGGCCAAGGAGCAGGCCCGGTTTAGTAATGCGGCCGCCGAAAAGGCATCGGCTGAATTGAAGGCCGAACAAGCCGCGCGGCGTCAAGACAAGGAGACGATGTCCACCATGGCGCGCAAGTTAGAAAATGCAGCTAGCCGCTATAAACTTCTTGAGAAGGAAAATGAAGCCAAAATGGTTGAACTTGACAAGGCCTTATGAGAGGCGAGAGAAACGCTGTCTGAAGCCAGAGCAGCCCGTGAGGAGATCCGGCAAGCTGGGGAGATTGTGGCTGGCAAGCCCTTTTTTCTACAGGCTAGGTTCGGCGATCCGAACTATGCTCAGCTTAACCAAGTATGGAGTTCTCCGGACAATTTTTTAGATTTGTCGAAGAGTTCTTCCAATGCGGCGCAGTTTTATCATGCGCAAGAGGGGTATGCAACGGAGAAGCTTTTTTGGTCACAATTTGGCGCGTCGAAGTGCCCTCTGTTGCCGAATGAGCAGATGTCCTAGTGGGTCGAGCTGCATAGGATATGTGGCGCGGCCATGAAGGACGTCATAGTCCGGTTGTGGCCAACTGAACCTGTTCCTAGTAGTTACTTCGGCCTGGTGCAGCGGCTTGCTGATGTGGTGTCGCGTATCGATGTTGTGAAGCGGTCGGTGTGCATTGAAGGTGCACGGATGGCCTTCGCCCGTCTCAAGACATTCTGGGGGAAGATGAAGGCCATTGACGTTGCGACGAGGAGTCCACCCAAACGCAAGGACCGTCCAGAACCGGAGCGTTATTTTGAAGACATTCTTGAGGCCGCCCGCTTGATAGAGGGTCAGTGCTCGAAAAACATAATATTCGAGTGATGTGTACAAGGGTTGTAACAGACAACTTTAGTTAATCTATTTTTATGTTTTGCTCGAGAGCTTGTATTCCTCCTGTGCGGACGTTTTAATATAAATTGAAAGTTTTCCAGTGTCGGCTTCAGCCCCCTCGTAGGAAATACGGGGGTGTTTGGAAGAGCATTGAATCACTCTTTATCCAACGTCTTGGTCCATAAAGGAGGTGATAATGCGGCGAACCAGGCAATCGGACTATAGGGCGTTAACACTTTCACTTAGCCATAGGAGTTTTATGGTGGGGCTACGACATAGCCCCTGGTATGTATGCGGCGTATCCTAATATTGTGCCTTACATGTTTTGATCTGAAAAAGATCCTTCGCGTAACACGGAGAATCGCTAAAGATTCGAATAAGTCATCAAGTGGTTGACCAGCTCTCGTCGCATCATGACAGTCAGTTTTTGGCTTTCTCTACTGAGGCGCTCATCCGGTCAAAGCCAGGGCACAATCACAGTAGTTCTCCCTTTACTACCCTAGCCGATAGAGCGGAACATAGGGTAGCAAACACAGGAGCCGGGCAACCCATCTATTGACCAAAGACAATGATTCGGAGCTGATGCATATAAGGCCAAGCTTGCGACGCCGAAGTAGGCTATAGAGCTGTTTGGACTTTTACTGGTGACTCATTTGTTCCCATACCGAGCCCCTGGCAAGTTATGCCGAGGTGCGTCCTGTAACACAGCCGTTACGGCCGTACTCATTGTATGCAGAGTATTTAAGGTTAGCTCGGATAAAGTTTACTGGGAGTGGAGCAATATGCCAATGATAAATTTGTATAAAAAAGGAAGAACCACAACCCGGCTATTTGACATGCTCGGGGTCGGGAACGGAGGAAAAGGGCATAGTACAGGCTCAAAATAACGAGTGCGGTCTACAAAAAGCTATTTTGGACCTCCTGTCGCACGTCTGCGCCGCCCGTCCTCTCGGAGGGGAGTTCTTAACGAAAGTAGCCCCTTAGGTGAGTGTACGGGTCCGAACTCCAATAGAGTCCGACTAGATGCTGTCCTAATTGTCACCTGTTTTTAAGAGATAATGAAGAAAAATATGGAAAACATATAAAAAACGTTACGGGAATGTTTGCAGGGTTGCCCGTATTGTGCTTCCGCCGGTGCCCATGGTATCTTGAGCGCATAGTGATGTATGCGTGGTGTGAATCTTGCCGGTATAGCGGGTGGGTAGCGGAAGCCGAACTGCTACTTCCGTTCTGGGAGTGGTCGAACTTCGGAGGGAAACTGTTTCTGGCCCCTGATGTTCAGCTGGCGAGCCGATCCGTCATCTTTATCGCCTAGTGGCCTCCTCCCATTGCGTTCGGCGTTAAGTTTGCCTGCTTGCTTAAAGACCCAACAGTTTCTGTTGGTGTGATTAGCTGGCTTATCAGGGTGGCCATGAATTTGACAAGGTCGGTCCAATATCCTGTCGAGGGTGGATGGTCCATCCTGGTTTGCCTTAAATGGCTTCTTCCGTTGACCGGTTTTCGGATTGTGAAATCCTGCGTTGACCGATGTGTCGCGTAATCTTTCACTATTGCCAGGACTGTTGTGTTCGTTTAGTCGTGGCTTGCCGTTGCCGTCTCGGATTTCGGAAGTGCCCGGGTCGCTGGCATTGTTGCTTTTACGAGCGAGCCAGTTGTCTTCTCCCGCACAAAAGCGAGTCATTAGAGCGGTAAGGGCTGTCATGGATTTAGGTCCTTCCTGGCCGAGGTGACGTGCTAGCCCTTCATCCCGGACGGTGTCTTTGAAGGCCGCAAGGGCTTCCACGTCCGAACAGTCGACAATTTGGTTCTTTTTGACTAAGAACCTAGTCCAGAGTTCCCTGACTGACTCGCCGGGCTGTTGGACAATGTGACTTAAGTCATTGGCATCGGATGGCCGGACATATGTTCCTTGGAAGTTGTCATGAAAGGCGTCTTCCAAATCTTCCCAGCTGCCAATAGAATTTTCTGGCAAACTGTGTAGCCAGTACCGCGCTAGACCCTTAAGCTTGAGAGGCAGGTATTTAATGGCATGAAGGTCATCTATGCGAGCCAGGTGGATATGGAGGAGTAATCCTCAATCCATACTGCGGGATCTGTTGTTCCGTCGTATGATGCGATGTTGATGGGTTTAAACCCGTGGTGCTCCATTACCTCGTTGGTGAAGCAAAGAGGGTGTGCGGCTCCTCTATGTTGGGCCACACTGTTGTCAGATGTGGGGTTCCGGCAAAACCCTTAAGGTTCGAACTCTGGGGTGCGCGTGAAGCTCTTTCCCTCCTACCAATCCACGCCCTAGCTCGCTAAGATCTCGCGGACAAACTCGACCAACTCACAACACAGAAAGGCACGAGATTTATACTGGTTCGGGCCACTGTTGTGGTGTAATACCCTACTCCAGTGTGGTGGTGGTGGATTGCCTCTTGGGCTGATGATGAACAGTACAAGGGGCAGAACAGCCTCCTGAGGTTGAGGTGTTCTTGTGCTCGATGAACTTGTGTGGGTGAGATGCCTCTGAATGAGTTATCTCCTACGGTGGTGGCTAGCTCTACTTATATAGGCCCTGGTCCTCTTCCCAAATATGGAGCGGGAAGGGAGCCAACAACGGCGGGCAAATTTGAAGGGGGACAGCTAGTACAAGCTATCCTGACAAAAGTGGTCTTCGCCTGCAAAGGCTCTGGTGGTGATGTCGTCTTGGGCTCCACGGTGACCTCCGTCCTGCCGTCCTTCTGATCTTGGTCTGGTTGCACCGATAAGGCAACCTTTGCCTGATGCCTCGGTACTCCTCGCCTGCGCTGGCCTCCTTAGCACCAAAGAGGAAACAAGGACGCTGCGCGCGCTGGCGCCCGCCTGCTCTCGATCGTCATGGCTCATGTCACGAGAGCCTCATGAGGTTTGCCCCGCCTTGATATCTCCGCTCCTCGTGAGCCTGCCTGGCCAGGCCCCTCCTGAGGAGGTCTTGCATCGTCTGGCTCACGAGGGTCTTGGATGCCTCGTTGATGAAGATGGGCCGTATGGCCCGCTGACTTAGCCTCGCCATGGGCCGCAGGCAGGCAAGTCTGGGGACCCCCGTTCCCAGAATGCCGACAACTGTGAAGCACCTCCGTTGGATGCCGTTGGCGGCCTCAAGCGTGGTTGGCTCGGTTAAGTCCGGCTGATTGACCATCATCACCGGTCGGGGCATATCCCCTTGATCTGTACGTCGATCTTATCTCTCCTGCTCCGCCCACTAAGCTTTGGCGGATGTCACGATTGTTTTCCCGAACCGTGTTGTTCTTACGGCCGTATTGGTTAGTATGCTGTTCTGCTTGGGCTGCTGCTTTATCCGGACCGAACTGTGGTCGACCTGCCGCATTGTTCAATGGTGGAATGGGCTCCAACGCCTTCCCTTCATGTGGAGGGAGCCACCTGTTCTTGGGGTGGCTTTTGTCCGGGCCACTAGGGCCGTATTCTATGGTGGCTAGGACCTCGGTCCATTTATCATTGAGCAGATCTTGGCTTGCTTGAAGCTGCAGCTGTTTTATTCTTAGATTCCTTGCTGTGGCTATTAGCCGGCATTTAAAGCGCTCATGCTCGAGAGGTTCCTCCGGCACGATGAATTCTTCGTTGTCGAGGCTCTCCTCCTCCTCGGAGAGGGGAAGATAATTACTATCCTTCGAGTCTCCGTACATGACCTGTTCATCGGGGCTATCTTCCCCGCTTTCCTGGTCCTCCTGTTCGTATCCTGCCTCAACAGGGTCTTCGTTGTCCGGTGTATTATCACCTCCGGTGCTAGTATTGTTTTCTCTTGAGTGGCATGACTGAGAGTGGCGCGGGGGGCGCGGGTGTTCGGACTGTGTACCAGGAGGCTTATCCTCGACTGGATCCTCCTTGTCATCGTCGAGATCGTCGTTGGGTGTGTCTACCATGCACGCGTCCTACCAGGAAGTGGTCGTCCCGCGTCTAGCGGATAGTAAGTTCTGGCCCTGCCCCTCATCATCGTCTAGACCGTCGATGTCTTCGGGGCAGAGGCCAGGCGTGTTGGTTGGGTCTTCGACGGTGGCTATGAAGTGGGTGGCGGGTGGGAAGCAAAATTCTCCATCATCCGCCGTAAGGTCGAACCGAACATAGTTCGGCGGTGAGCCGTCTGCTAGGGATAGGTTTTTTAGTGAGTTTAGTAGGTCGCCCATGGGCGAGTATTGGAAGATGTCCGCGGCGCTGAACTTGAAGATCGATAACCGATCGAGTTCGGTATCCACGGGCTCGCAGGGTTCGGAACTCGATATCGGAGACGAGTCCGGGGTTCCGTTGGTGCAGGTATTGTATGAAGAGGGATCTGCGCGTGGCCCCAATGCCACGGACTCGGTGGCCCTCATGATGGGGTTGAGTCTCCCACCTTCGAACGTCTTGATCTGCTCCGGATCTAAGGCCAGAGTTGTTATAGGAGCTATCTCCTGGATGCGGCCCAAGGACAGGTTTAAGCCATGTTCAACGGGGCGAAGGGGAGCGGTTGCCGCGGTCTCAAATTCGTCGAAGATCAAGTCCCCACGGATGTCCGCGACGTAGTTCAAACTTCCGAATCTGACCTGATGGCCAGGGGCGTAGCTGTCGATCTGCTCCAGATGGTCGAGCGAGTTGGCCCGTAGTACGAAGCCGAATACGAAGATCTGTCCAGGGAGGAAGGTTTCTCCCTGGACCACGTCATGACTGACGATTAAAGGAGCCATCGAACCTCTCGTCGACGACATAGTGGAACTCTCAATGAAAGCACCAATGTCGGTGTCAAAACCGGCGGATCTCGGGTAGGGGGTCCCGAACTGTGCGTCTAGGATCGATGGTAACAGGACACAGGGGACACAATGTTTACCCAGGTTCGGGCCCTCTCTATGGAGGTAACACCCTACTTCCTGCTTGATTGATCTTGATGAATATGAGTGTTACAAGAGTTGATCTACCACGAGATCGTAATGGTTAAACCCTAGAAGTCTAGCCTATGAGTATATGGTAATGAATCTGACCTATCCGGACTATGCCCTCCGGTTTATATAGACACTGGAGAGATCTAGGGTTACATGGAGTCGGTTACATAGGAGGAAATCTTCATAATCGGTCGCCTAGCTTGCCTTCCACGCCAAGTAGAGTCCAATCCAGACACGGGTATAGTCTTCGGCCTTCATGTCTTCATAGACCATCAGTCCGGCCCAACAGATAACTGGCCGGACGCCCAAGGACCCCTTAGTCCAGGACTCCCTCAACAGGCTTCACCACAAGTCTATATAAAACTATATGCTTTGACCAACTTATCAAAGCGTATGTTCCAACTCCGAGATGCTTGCACCAGTCCATAGATGGATCGCTGGAGCTTGCACATTTTGTTAGCACCTTTAGGATTGACAAAGCCTTTCTAGTTGCATCATATACAACTCTTATTTAATAAATCCATTAAGGAATGCAGTTTTGTTATCCATTTGCCAGATTTCATAAAATGTGTCAATTGCTAACATGATTCGGACAGACTTAAGCATTGCTACGAGTGAGAAAATCTCATCGTAGTCAACACCTTGAACTTGTCAAAAACCTTTTTCGACAAGTCGATCTTTGTAGATAGTAACACTACCATCGGTGTCTGTCTTCCTCTTGAAGATCCATTTATTCTCAATGGCTTGCCGATCATCGGGCAAGTCCACCAAAGTCCATACTTTGTTCTCATACATGGATCCTATCTCAGATTTCATGGCCTTAAACCATTTTGCGGAATCTGGGCTCATCATCGCTTCCTCATAGTTCGTAGGTTCATCATGGTCAAGTAACATGACCTCCAGAATAGGATTACCGTACCACTCTGGTGCGGATCTTACTCTGGTTGACCTACAAGGTTCGGTAACTGTGACACCCAAAAATTTTATTTGGCTTTTTTTTAACTTTTATTTGATTTGAGGGAGGTTACTTAAAATTTTCTTCTAAAGAACTCTCCCTCTCAAAAAATTTCTTTTATGTCAAGTATTTTGTTTGGATTTACCCAAGACTTGATCTTTGGCCTTGGAGGTTTTTCCATCTTATGTTGACTCATCACAAATGTTTTTCATTTGGGAAAATTTTTGAAAATCCTTTTAAATAGCCCTATGGCATTTGGAGTGATCTTTTCCCCTTTCAAAATCTCCTCTTGCCATGACCTAAGTGGAAATCCCCTCCCAAAAGCCATTCCCCATCTTTGTGTCAAAATAACTTCAAATCCAGCAAGTTGAACTCCCCCATGATTTTTCTTCCATTTATTTCTTATCAAAAATATTTTCTACCTTCTACTTTGGCTCTTGAAGATTTACAAAGGAACTACCTTTTCTCCTTTGAGTTTTGCCTCCAAACCAATTTCCCTGGCTAGTCCTTAGAGCCCTCAACCAAGATCCATGAAGATCCACTGGTCTCCAGTTCAAATATTTCAAATTGTGCTTGCTGCAAGTTTGGACCATATTTGTCAAATTTGATGAAATTCATTTGTTTTCTCCTCCTAAAAATCTGAGAAAATTCAGGCAGCCTCTGGATGCATTGAGAGGTCACCTCACCAAGTCCCAGCTCCAGAAAAAAATTCTTCATGCCAAATCATTTCGTCGAACACCTGAAGGACACTGTTACTGTCAAGTTCAGAAGTTCAGTAAACAGTTTCAGAGGCCGCTGTCGTTTTCTTCAGAACATTTCCTCGATCTCGCCAGTAGCCGCGGTGGCGCCTTGCGCCCTGTGCCTCCTTCTTATCCCTGCGCCGCACGATCGCCTGGAAGCTTGCGGGCGTCGGCGACGAGCTGGTGGAGGTGCGCCACCCCGTGAGCGACGGCAGCAGCGCCCTTTGCGGCTGCCAGAGAGGTGCAGCGTTGGACGGCGCCGTCCAGCGCCGCCCAAGCCACCAGGGGCCACCGCGTGGCCATCCACTCACCCGTGCACGCTGCAGTCCGTCGTCGTGAACTGGTAGGCGCGGAGCACGCTCCCTGCCACCGCCGTGCCCGTACGGCCATTCCGTCGAGGACCGACGTATTACACCAAGCCCGGCCGAGGTTTAGCAGAGGAATGGCACCAGTGATCCTCCACGGTGATGCCTAGCCACCTAAAACCCCTGCCCAACCTCTGCCTCGCCGTAATTTCTCACCGGCGTTATCCCGTTCACGGCCACCCCCTCGGATCGCCTATAAAAGGAGGCCCCGAGCCCGAACTCGAACCCGCACCACCTCTACACACCACCAGTACCACGCCAAGCCACTGGAAGAGCCCCGAGGGAGTCTTCTTCCCCAACTCCGGCCGCCTCGACCCGCTTCGGGACCCAGCTCGATTCACCCCCGTGCGTGCACCCCTACCCCTCAGCTCATGCCAGTAGTCTCCTAGTGCATCCACCCTTCTGACCCGCGCATCAATTTGAAGCTTGCAGCACCCACTGGAGAGCTCCACCATCGCCCGAACCACCGTCCGCCGGAGATAGTGTCGCCGTCGACGTGGTGCTCACCGACGGTCAAGTCCACCACCCACCGACGCGGAAGAACACCCTGAACCCGTAGGTACCCTCCGATCACTCTGCCTCGCCGTGGTTCAACGCCGGCGACCACCGCAGCCTTCGGGCGCCGGCGAGCTCCGTTAGAAGATTTGAACCTGACGGGTGGGACCCCCCCGTCAGCCTCTCTTCTTTTCCCCTTCGAACCGTTTTCTGAAAGCGCCTTCGGGCAAAACGTGTTTTCTCTCTGGGCTGGCGTATTTCATACCGAACCGTTTTCTGTTTTCTCAAACAAGCCCCTGGATCTTTTCTGTTTCATCACAGATCAGTCCTTGGACTAAAACCCTTATATCTTTTTAACAGAAGATGCTTTTTGATTGATTCTTTTTCTGTCAGTCTTATATTTTTGTCTAGTTTTTTATAGTATTTATTTGGAAAAAATTTGGAACAATTTTTATACACGCAACGGTTTTCACGTTAGTATACGGTTTCGTTATACCGTAGGTTCCGGAGGAGGTGACGGAGCCGCGAACTTCGCCGAGCTAGACTCCGACTTCTCCGAACCAGGCAAGCATGTTTGAACCTTTGATATGATGAGTGTTTTGCATGTTTGCTTGAATGGTTTGTGCATGGCATATGAGCATCGGTGAGTATTAAGTTGCATGCAAGGCAACTAACCGTGTGCTTCGAAGTTACTGTGATCTTTGATGAGAGATGACCTGATCATGTGGTGACATGAAAGGTAGTAAGATGGTATTGTTGTAGCATGCCAGTCTTACGTCATCCGATAAACTCCGACGTTAACGTGGACTGAGCCACGTTACCGTTCTTCCCCTTTCGTGCTGCCACATGTTTTCTGCAAAGAATACGGTTTAGTAAGTTGCTAACCTCTTTCCTTGTACACACCAAATAGAGGGGCCGGGATGAGGGTTCCATGGCCCTGGATTAAAGCCAGTCATCCGGTCAGGGGGCATGGGTGTTTTCGGTTGGGACCGAGAGGGGGGCACCCCTTAGAGCGCGCGGTATAAATTTGATCCCATGCTACGCGAGGTTGTAGCCTCCCCGTCTCAAGGTTTTTCTTGAACGTTGCCGAGGGTGATTCCTGGCATCGGAATGTTGAATGGGTTTGTACTAGTTAGATGTGTTTCTCCTAAAACACCGTAAACGGAACTAGTCCCTTGTGACTACTGAAATCCGTTGGCTGTGGTTAAATAGTACAAACTCTGCAGAGTCAAATCCTTCCGAGTCATCGTGTCCATGGTCAAGGACCGTGGCCAACACATCCACATTCATGTCAGTCCCCGTGTCAGTTTCCGTGGAAATCCCCGGTAAACAAGCTTGAGTGGTAAACTCTGTTGAATGTTATTCCTGTGGATGGACTAACCGGTTTATTATTTCGTACCTGAGTATTTCCTTGAAATGATTTAAATTCATGAGCTACTGAAATATCAAGTCATGAAATATAAGCCCTTTATGTGATGTCGCTCAGACGTCCGACTGTGGCACTCTTGTCATTTACTTTTGATATAAGCCCTTTATGTGATGTCGCTCAGACGTCCGACTGTGGCACTCTTGTCATTTACTTTTGATATAAGCCCTTTATGTGATGTCGTTCAGACGTCCGACTGTGGCACTCTTGTCAATTACTTTTGATATAAGCCCTTTATGTGATGTCGCTCAGACGTCCGACTGTGGCACGCTCGTTATTTACTTTTGATATAAGCCCTTTACGTGATGTCGCTCAGACGTCCGACTGTGGCACGCACTGTCATTTATATTCCATTATAAGCCCTTTATGTGGTGTCGCCTTGACGCCCGACTGCGGCATTGTTATTTTATTTGTATCCTTTCCGAGGAGTCTTTCAGACACTCGATTGGCCTTCAGCATTACGTTGGGATTTCAGGAGGACTACCGCCCGACTTCCTTTTATTTCCCATGCATTGCTATCTCATTGTCTGAGTGCGCATTATTAATCTGTTCATATGCATCATGTTTGCATTTGTTATATCTTATGTCCAAACTGTCTTGCGAGTACTTTCATAGTACTCACCTGGCTTGTTGATTTGGCCAGATGTTGACGAAGGCGATCTCATGGATGAAGAGTTTGATAGTGAGTCCGACGCCTAGAGGAGTCCCAGTCAGTCCCGTGCGATCCTGGATATTGGTCACTTGTATTATATACGCTTCCGCCACGCGCAATAAGAATCCTCGAGCCTCACTCCGACGCTCGATGAGCTGTAAGATTTAGGAGTCATGTCACCCACTTCACTGTGACATATCCACCATCGCGTTTATTTGTGTGTCAGTAGTTATGCCACCATATCCGCTGTTATGTGTAATATCGGCGTGCATGTAATAAAATTGTTGAGCAGTCTCCGCTCAACCTTGTATTATATTTAGTACCCCTGGTTTCTCTTCTGTGATCAAGAAATTGTCTACCAGTGAGAAGGATTCTTCTCTACTGGTCCGTAAAAGGGATCGGTTTCTCAATAAATATTTTTATTGGAAAACCGGTCGTGATAGTAACTTGATCTGAAGTTACATGATCATCATCATTAGCTTCCTCACTAATTGGTGTAGGAATCACAGGAACTGATTTCTGTGATGAACTACTTTCCAAGAAGGGAGCAGGTACAGTTACCTCATCAAGTTCTACTTTCCTCCCACTCACTTCTTTCGAGAGAAACTCCTTCTCTAAAAAGGATCCATTCTTAGCAACAAATATCTTGCGTTCGGATCTGTGATAGAAGGTGTACCCAACAATCTCTTTTGGGTCTCCTATGAAGACACATTTCTCCGATTTGGGTTCGAGCTTATCAGGTTGAAGCTTTTTCACATAAGCATCGCAGCCCCAAACTTTAAGAAACGACAACTTGGGTTTCTTGCCAAACCACAGTTCATAAGGTGTCGTCTCAACGGATTTAGATGGTGCCCTATTTAACGTGAATGCAGCCGTCTCTAAAGCATAAGCCCAAAACGATAGCAGTAAATCAGTAAGAGACATCATGGATCGCACCATATCTAATAAAGTGCGGTTATGACGTTCGGACACACCATTACGTTGTGGTGTTCCAGGTGGCGTGAGTTGCGAAACTATTCTGCATTGTTTCAAATGAAGACCAAACTCCTAACTCAAATATTCTCCTCCACGATCAGATGGCAGAAACTTTATTTTCTTGTTACGATGATTTTCCACTTCACTCTGAAATTCTTTGAACTTTTCAAATGTTTCAGACTTATGTTTCATCAAGTAGATATACCCATATCTACTAAAATCATCTGTGAAGGTCAGGAAATAACGATACCCGCCGCGAGCCTCAATATTCATCGCACCGCATACATCAGTATGTATTATTTCCAATAAATCTGTTGCTCGCTCCATTGTTCCGGAGAACGGAGTTTTAGTCATCTTGCCCATGAGGCATGGTTCGCAAGTACCAAGTGATTCATAATCAAGTGATTCCAAAAGTCCATCAATATGGAGTTTCTTCATGCGCTTTACACCGATATGACCCAAACGGCAGTGCCACAAATAAGTTGCATTATCATTACCAATTCTGCATCTTTTGGCTTCAATATTATGAATATGTGTATCACTACTATCGAGATTCAACAAAAATAGACCACTCTTCAAGGGTGCATGACCATAAAAGATATTACTCATATAAATAGAACAACCATTATTCTCAGATTTAAATGAATAACCGTCTCGCATCAAACAAGATCCAGGTACAATGTTCATGCTTAACGTTGGCACAAGATAAAAATTATTCAGGTCTAAAACTAATCCCGAAGGTAGATGTAGAGGTAGCGTGCCGACGGCGATCACATCGACTTTGGAACCATTTCCCACGCGCATCGTCACCTCGTCCTTAGCCAATCTTCGCTTAATCCATAGTCCCTGTTTCGAGTTGCAAATATTAGCAACAGAACCAGTATCAAATACCCAGGTACTACTACGAGCATTAGTAAGGTACACATCAATAACATGTATATCACATATACCTTTGTTCACTTTGCCATCCTTCTTATCCGCCAAATGCTTGGGGCAGTTCCGCTTCCAGTGACCAGTCCCTTTGCAGTAGAAGCACTCAGTCTCAGGCTTAGGTCCAGACTTGGGCTTCTTCACTAGAATAGCAACTTGCTTGCCGTTCTTCTTGAAGTTCCCCTTCTTCCCTTTACCCTTTTTCTTGAAACTGGTGGTCTTATTGACCATCAACACTTGATGCTCCTTTTTTGATTTCTACCTCCGCAACCTTTAGCATTGCGAAGAGCTCAGGAATTGTCTTATCCATCCCTTACATATTATAGTTCATCATGAAGCTTTTGTAGCTTGGTGGCACTGATTGAAGAACTCTGTCAATGACACTATCAACTGGAAGATTAACTCCCAATTGAGTCAAGTGATTATGATACCCAGACATTTTGAGTATATGTTCACTGACAGAACTATTCTCCTCCATTTAACAGCTATAGAACTTATTGGAGACTTCATATCTCTCAATCTGAGCATTTGCTTGAAATATTAACTTCAACTCCTGGAACATCTCATATGCTCCATGACGTTCAAAACGTCGTTGAAGTCCCGGTTCTAAGCCGTAAAGCATGGCACACTAAACTATCGAGTAGTCATCAGCTTTGCTCTGCCAGGCGTTCATAACGTCCGGCGTTGCTCCTGCAGCGGGTCTTGCACCTAGCGGTGCTTCCAGGACGTAATTCTTCTGTGCAGCAATGAGGATAATCCTCCAGTTATGGACCCAGTCCGTGTAGTTGCTACCATCATCTTTCAACTTAGCTTTCTCTAGGAACGCATTAAAATTCAAAGGAACAGTAGCACAGGCCATTGATCTACAACAACATAGACATGCAAAATACTATCAGGTACTAAGTTCACGATATATTAAAGTTCAATTAATCATATTACTTAAGAACTCCCACTTAGATAGACATCCCTCTAATCATCTAAGTGATCACGTGATCCAAATCAACTAAACCATGTCCGATCATCACGTGAGATGGAGTAGTTTTCAATGGTGAACATCACTATGTTGATCATATCTACTATATGATTCACGCTCGACCTTTCGCTCTCAGTGTTCCGAGGCCATATCTGCATATGCTAGGCTTGTCAAGTTTAACCCGAGTATTCTGCGTGTGCAAAACTGGCTTGCACCCGTTGTATGTGAACGTAGAGCTTATCACACCCGATCATCACGTGGTATCTCGGCACGACGAACTGTCGCAACGGTGCATACTCAGGGAGAACATTTATACCTTGAAATTTAGTGAGAGATCATCTTATAATGCTACCGCCGAACTAAGCAAAATAAGATGCATAAAGGATAAACATCACATGCAATCAATATAAGTGATATGATATGGTCATCATCATCTTGTGCCTTTGATCTCCATCTCCAAAGCACCATCATGATCACCATCGTCACCGGCTTGACACCTTGATCTCCATCGAAGCATCGTTGTCATCTCGCCAACTAGTGCTATCACGACTATCGCTACCACTTAGTGATAAAGTAAAGCAATTACATGGCGATTGCATTGCATACAATAAAGCGACAACCATATGGCTCCTGCCAGTTGCCGATAACTCTATTACAAAACATGATCATCTCATACAACAATTTATATCATCACGTCTTGACCATTTCACATCACAACATGCCCTGCAAAAACAAGTTAGACGTCCTCTACTTTGTTGTTGCAAGTTTTACGTGGCTGCTACGGGCTTAGCAAGAACCGATCTTACCTACGCATCAAAACCACAACGATTTTTCGTCAAGTGTGATGTTTTAACCTTCAACAAGGACCGGGCGTAGTCACACTTGATTCGACTAAATTTGCAGAAACAGATACCCACTATCCACCTATGTGCTAAGCACGGCGGTAGAACCAGTCTCATGAACGCGGTCATGTAATGTCGGTCTGGGCCGCTTCATCCAACAATACCGCCGAATCAAAGTATGACATGCTGGTAAGCAGTATGACTATTATCGCCCAGAACTCTTTGTGTTCTACTCGTGCATATAACATCTACGCATAGACCTAGCTCTGATACCACTTTTGGGGAACGTAGTATTTCAAAAAAATTCCTACGATCACGCAAGATCTATATAGGAGAAGCATAGCAACGAGCGGGGAGAATGTGTCCACGTACCCTCGTAGACCGAAAGCGGAAGCGTTTAGTAACGCGGTTGATGTAGTCGAACGTCTTCGCGATCCAACCGATCCAAGTATCGAACACACAGCACCTCCGCGATCTGCACACGTTCAGCTCGATGACGTCCCTTGAACTCTTGATCCAGTTGAGGCCGAGGGAGAGTTCCATCAGCACGACGGCGTGGTGACGGTGATGATGAAGTTACCGGTGCAGGGTTTTGCCTAAGCACTACGACGATATGACCGAGGTGTGTAACTGTGGAGGGGGGCACCGCACACGGCTAAGACAAATCTTAGAGTGCTTTTGGGGTGCCCCCTGCCCACGTATATAAAGGAGGGAGGAAGAGGAGGCTGGCCCTAGAGGGGGCGCACCAAGGGGGGAGTCCTACTTGGACTCCCGGTCCATGTAGGATTCAGCCCCTTCTTTCCTATTCCAACTTGGAGAACGAAGGGAAGGAGAAAGAGGGGAGAAGGAAGGAGAGGGGGCACCGCCCCCTCCTAGTCCAATTCGGACCAGCCCATGGGGGGGCACGCGGCCACCCCTTGAGGCCCTTCTCTCCTTTCCCGTATGGCCCATTAAGGCCCAATACTTCCCCCGGCGAATTCCCGTAACTCTCCGGTACTCCGAAAAATACCCGAACCACTCAGAACCTTTCCGATGTCCGAATATAGCCTTCCAATATATCGATCTTTACGTCTCGACCATTGAGACTCCTCGTCATGTCCGTTATCTCATCCGGGACTCCGAACAAACTTCGGTCATCAAATCACATAACTCATAATACAAATCGTCATCAAACATTAAGCGTGCCGACCCTACGGGTTCGAGAACTATGTAGACATGACCAAGACACATCTCCGGTCAATAACCAATAGCGGAACCTGGATACTCATATTGGCTCCTACATATTCTATGAAGATCTTTATCGGTCAAACCGCATAACAACATACGTTGTTCCCTTTGTCATCGGTATGTTACTTGCCCGAGATTCGATCGTCGGTATCCTCATACCTAGTTCAATCTCGTTGCCGGCAAGTCTCTTTACTCGTCCCGTAATGCATCATCCCGTAACTAACTCATTAGTCACATTGCTTGCAAGGCTTATAGAGATGTGCATTACCGAGAGGGCCCAGAGATACCTCTCCGATACACGGAGTGACAAATCCTAATCTTGATCTATTCCAACCCAACAAACACCTTCGGAGACACCTATAGAGCATCTTTGTAATCACCCAGTTTCGTTGTGACGTTTGATAGCACACAAGGTGTTCCTCCGGTATCCGGGAGTTGCATAATCTCATAGTCAGAGGAACATGTATAAGTCATGAAGAAAGCAATAGCAATAAAACTGAACGATCAACATGCTAACACTACAAAAAAAGACACATCTGTGACATTTTGGGCCAAACGAATTTTTTTCTGTCATACTTATGACACTCCTATGACGATAATTGTGACAAAACCCGGTATCATCATAGATGTGGTGGGGTCCTACTTCTATGACAAAAAATCATGACAGAAAATGGGCTTTTCATCCTGGGCGGGCCGGAGACGCAGCCGCATGACATTCTTTGGGCCATCCATGACGGAAAAACCGTGGTAGAAGCGAGGGCGCGGAAAATATCGGGGAGTTCCCGGTTACGGTGGGTGGTCGGGGGCCGAGCGATGCGCGTTTCTCTCGTACGTACGCGCGTGTGTGCGAGGCATTGGGCTCTAACTGAACCCAAGCGACGCGTTGAGCTCTAACTGAACCCGAGCGATTGCACTGCAGGCTACGCGTTACTGAACCCGAGCGATCGATCGATCCCTTGCTGTTAACTGAACCCGAGTGATTCCTTCGCTACTGCTGCTAACTAAAGCCGATCGAACATTGTTGCCTCCTTCCCTTGATGAACAGTGTGCGTTGTTGAGGGGGTTTGGATGAATAGTTCCCGGTGGGGGTTGGATGAACAGGACCCCGTGGTAGTAGAGGTCGTTGCCGCTGGATGAACAGGACCCCGATCGATCGAGCTGATGGATGAACAGGACCCCATGGAGGGCTGGATGAACAGGACCCCGTGGAGGGCTGGTTGAACAGTGGCCGGTGGAGGGCTGGATGAATAGTAGCCCGTGGAGGGGTGGTTGAACAGGACCCCGTGGAGAGGGTTGGTTGAACAGTAGCCGATGGAGGAGCACGCGGTGGAAACTGGATGAACAGGAGCCTGTGGATGAACAGTTGCAGGTGGATGCTGGAGGAGGTCGACGGTGGATGAACAGTAGCCCGCGGAGGCTGGAGGAGGTCGACGGTGGAGATGACTAGTATCCCGTGGAGTCCCGTTTTGCGGTACGCCACACCCCTCCCGATGAACAGGACCCCCGTTTCGACCGTAGCACTCCAACACAAGTCTGTTTTCTCCGTTTTGCGGTATGCCACACCCCTCCCGATCAACAGGACCTCGTTTCGACCGTAGGAGGTCCATTTCCTCCGTTTTGCGGTACGCTAGACCCCTCCCGATGAACAGGATCCCGTTTCGACCATGGCCGGTCGAACCAAGGCCGTTTCCTCTGTTCTGTGGTATGCCACGCCTCGTTTCCATCGGTTGTTCCGTCCAAGCCGGTTGGCTTCCGATGAACACGACGACGCATTCCGTTCCGACCCAGCCGGTTGCCTCCCCATGATCACTACGACGGTGCAGCTTCTCCATTCCGACCCAGCCATGTACACGAGCCCTGGTCGTACGTATGCGTGAGTAGGCATTCGAGACCCCGCCCGTATGTACGTACGTGGCCGTATTTACTTTATTGCACCCTGGCCGCTGTACGTATGTGTACATGCTACGTGCGCACCTATACTATGACACGTGCCCTTCCTTACACAGCCACGGTTCATCGCTGCAGCCTGCAGACAGACCGATCGACCAGTGTGTACGTACACGTTCGCCACTAGAATGACAACGATACGTACGCTTCGACCAGGTGGGTCCCGACTGTCAGGCACTTCCTTGCGTGCGAACATGTAGCTGGTGGGTCCCAGCAGTCAGGGGGGCAAATCATTTTTTGCCCGTAATATGGACGCACTTCCTTGCGTGCGAAGATGTAGCTGGTGGGTCCCAGCAGTCAGGGGGAAACGTTTTTTTCGCGAAATACGGTGACCCGTCCGGTGGGTCCCTGCTGTCAGGTGGAGGAATCATTATTTTGCGCGTAATAAGGAGGCATACATAACACAAGACCGTGTTCACTTCCCGGACTCCGCCGAGAAGAGACCATCACGGCTACACACGCGGTTGGTGTATTTTAATTAAGTCAAGTGTCAAGTTCTCTACAACCGGACATTAACAAATTCCCATCTGCCAGATAACCGCGGGCACGGCTCTCGAAAGTTCAAACCCTGCAGGGGTGTCCCAACTTAGCCCATGATAAGCTCTCGCGATCAACGAAGGATATTCCTTCTCCCGGAACGACCCGATCAGTCTCGGAATCCCGGTTACAAGACATTTCGACAATGGTAAAACAAGACCAGCAAGACCTCCCGGCGTGCCGACACCCTGATAGTAGTCGCGCGTATCTCGTCTCAGGCCACGACCGGATGTGCACTACGTACAACTAAAACCAGCCCTCAAGTTTCCCCGAGGTGGCGCTGCAAGTGGCTCTAGTTCGGACCAACACTTGGAGAAGCATTGGCCCGGGGGGCTAAAATAAAGATGACCCTCAGGTTAATTACTCCCAAGGGAAAGGTATAGGTGGTAGGTAGGCAAATGGTAAAACCAATGTTGGGCCTTGCTGGAGGAGTTTTATTCAAGGCGAACTGTCAAGGGGTTCCCATAACACCCAACCGCGTTAGGGACGCAAAATCCGGGAACATAATACCGATATGACGGAAACTAGGGCAGCTAGAGTGGAACAAAACACCAGGCATAAGGCCGAGCCTTCCACCCTTTACCAAGTATATAGATGCATTAATAAAATAAGAGATATTGTGATATCCCAACATAAACATAATCCAACATGGAGCAATCTTCATCTTCACCTGCAACTAGCAACGCTATAAGAGGGGCTGAGCAAAAGCGGTAACTTAGCCAAGCAACGGTTTGCTAGGAAAGGATGGTTAGAGGCTTGACATGGCAATATGGGAGGCATGATATAGCAAGTGGTAGGTAGCGCGGCATAGAAATAGAGCGAACAACTAGCAAGCAAAGATAGAAGTGATTTCGAGGGTATGGTCATCTTGCCTGAGATCCCGCAAGGAAGAAGAACGAGTCCATGAAGAAGACAAGCGGACGTAGTCGAACGAATCCTCACAAACACGACGTTATCGGAACTAACCCGAAGAAGCAACACCGGAAAGAAGCAAACAACATGGTAAACAACCATCACATAAACATGGCATGATGCACAACCAAGTATGATGCATGTCCGGTTTAATGAGGCATGGCATGGCAAAGTGCAACAAACAACACTACAAATTAAGTGTAGCTCAATATGCAACGAGTTGCATATTGACGAAACACCACATGACTTATTTAGTTCTCTCTCGTTTAGGTACCATCAATATTAAATGTTGTTAAACATGGCAAGAGGTGAAGCATAATAAAACTACCTATCTAGGCAAGTTTAAATGAGGTCGGAACAACAAGCAACAAGTCCGGAAAAATCCTCATATGCAATTTATGGATTTGGTACTGTTCTGCCCTAAACCATATTTTAGAGTTGTTAAACATGCAAGAAGAGTGCACCATGTTAAACTAGGCATTTTTCGACCCCATTTACATATAAAGATTATTTAAAACCGAGCTACGGTTATTTAGTTATGAATTAAACCATTTTAACATGTCATTAGAGCAAATTAATTGCAAACAACATTTTAAACATGGTGGAAAGTTGCATACTGTTTAAAGAACATGAAAATCTGAGCAAGATGCATATATGGCATGTTTCTTTTGGATGCTTGGATATTTAGCTATAAACAATTTAAGACAATGGCAATTCTGTAAATATGCAATGCAGTAGACAAATAGCAAAACGCAAGACTGATAAAAAACACAATCGGGCCGAATTGCAGGATCCTGCAGCGGCCCACGAGGATTTGGCCCGAGTGACAGTGTGTGTGCAGAACGAAAAACTATGCAAAAATTGGGACGCCTGGGACTCAAACCCAGGACCTCCTGCTAATGGCACGATGGGTTAACCAGTCGAGCTGGTTGTGTGTTTGTGAAAGTGAAGAGCATGGCACATCTTAAATAGGTTGAAGCCCCGATCCTGGACCTCCATGGATGAACAGAGGACGCAAAACTCCAGCGGTTGCTCGCGGCTAGAAGCAGCGGCGGCTACGGCTAAAAACCAGCGGCGGGCATGCGGGTCTGGATGTGTGAGCAGCTGCGGGATGGTCGCGTGCAGGCGGAGCAGCTGCAGGAGATTGGCTCGAGCACGAGCTTGAGCTCGTCCCGGGCATGGCGGCGAGGCAAGACGCAGCAGGCCACGGGCTTGCAGTCGAGCGCGGCCATGCGCATGTGTAGAAGCATGTGCATGGAGGTGTGCCCACGAAGGTGCAGCAAATGGGCGGCGTGTGTGCAGAGGACGCGCGGCGAGGAGAAGCAGGGCAAGCAGCAGCAGGACCTGCTTGAGCACGAGCATGGCTCGGCTCGGGCGACGACGACGCGAGGCAATCGGCGAAGCTGCCGGGAGCGGTGGCGAGCAGGGAGTGGCACGACAAGGCGGCGTGTGCTAGAGAGGATTCAGAGCGGGGGCGAAGCGCGAGGAACCACGACGACTACTGCAACTACACAACAAAATTCAGAACTCGTCGGAGCACCGAGAACACGAAGATGGCATGGTTCTAGCGATGACTCCGGCGATCAAATCGCGATGGAAAAGAGCAGGATTGGATTTGGGTATACCTAGTATACATGTGACATGAGGATGCGGCCGGGGACGCAGAATATCGATGGATAGGAGGCGAGAAACTCCGGTGGACTTGCTGTCCGTGAAGAAGACGAAGTAGAGGATGAAGAGGACGTCGGGGAAGGCGTCCTAGGGCTCGGATAGGCGTCAGAACAGACTCTGGGAGGCGCTGAGGTGCTCTGGGTCGACGGTGGGGAGGCCGGCGATGCTCCTACTCCGGTGATGAGCTCTTTCTTGGACCGGCCATGGTGGCTGCAGGGGGGAGATGGAGCGGGGAGGAGCTGCCCTCCTGGCTGGCAGCGGCGGAGGAAACGAGAGGGAGAAGGGGAAACCCTAGGGCGTGGCTACTGGCTTAAAAAGGAGGGGAGAAGACGGCGCGACCTCGGCGTCCGTGAAACTCACGGCGCGAGCGCGAGCGCTCTGTCTCTGGAACAGAGACGGTGACGCAACGGGGCAGGTGGCCGTGAACAAAGTCGGGCCAGGCGGGCTGCGGTGGCTTGGCTGGGCTGTAGGTGAGGGAAAAAGGCCCAAGGTGCGCTGCTGGGAGGCCCCTTCCATTTTCTTCTTTTCTAAAACTTTGAATCTCCAGGTTTAGAAAAAGAAAAGTCCAGGGAGTTTTGAGAAGAAATAGGCTAAGAACAAAATATCCCTGGACACCAGGAATTATGCAGCATTTGAATAAAATGCTCTGGTAATTTTAAGAGACTGCAAATTCAAACAAGTTTGAAAATAATTCAAGCTTGAATAAATCCTTAGCCCAACCAAAACACTTCCAAAGGACTTGAAAACTGGAGGAGGTGGTCTTGGCATGGTGTAGAGAATATAAAAAATATAGTGAACATTAATCTGGAGCAGAAAATGCCACTAGAGAAATAATTGAAAGAAAGGGAAAAGGAGAAGTTTGGATGGGATAGAAACTTGGGTGAACTTGATGAATTGTTGCTGGTATGCGCATGGAACAAAAATGAGGTGGAGATAAGAATAAGAGGGGTTCACACAAGAACACACAACAAAACTTAAATATGCAAAACAAGGCATGATGATCATGATGCAATGCAATAGAATGACAAGAGGCACATCGCATCATGAAGCATAGAACAAAGCAAGGATGGTGCAATGCAATGTAATATAAGATGAACGTGATGCAAGAAGCAGAATATGGCAATGGCACTCATCAAGATCATGGCAACAAACATATGAAACACACGATGACAATGAAACTAAATGGAAGGCATCTAGAGCGTCGGTCTTGGGGCGTCACAAGTTCGTCGTGCCCAGACACCACGTGATGATCGGGTGTGATAAGCTCTACGTCCATCTACAATGGGTGCAAGCCAGTTTTGCGCACGCAGAATACTCAGGTTAAACTTGACGAGCCTAGCATATGCAGATATGGCCTCGGAACACTGAGACTGAAAGGTCGAGCGTGAATCATATAGTAGATATGATCAACATAATGATGTTCACCATTGAAAGCTACTCCATTTCACGTGATGATCGGTTATGGTTTAGTTGATTTGGATCACGTGATCACTTAGAGGATTAGAGGGATGTCTATCTAAGTGGGAGTTCTTAAGTAATATGATTAATTGAACTTAAATTTATCATGAACTTAGTACCTGATAGTATCTTGCTTGTCTATGTTGATTGTAGATAGATGGCCCGTGCTGTTGTTCCGTTGAATTTTAATGCGTTCCTTGAGAAAGCAAAGTTGAAAGATGATGGTAGCAATTACACGGACTGGGTCCGTAACTTGAGGATTATCCTCATTGCTGCACGGAAGAATTACGTCCTGGAAGCACCGCTAGGTGCCAAACCTGCTGCAGGAGCAACACCAGATGTTATGAACGTCTGGCAGAGCAAAGCTGATGACTACTCGATAGTTCGGTGTGTCATGCTTTACGGCTTAGAACCGGGACTTCAACGACGTTTTGAACGTCATGGAGAATATGAGATGTTCCAGGAGTTGAAGTTACGATTTCAAGCAAATGCCCGGATTGAGAGATATGAAGTCTCCAATAAGTTCTACAGCTGCAAGATGGAGGAGAATAGTTCTGTCAGTGAGCATATACTCAAAATGTCTGGGTATAATAATCACTTGATTCAACTAGGAGTTAATCTTCCGGATGATAGCGTCATTGACAGAATTCTTCAATCACTGCCACCAAGCTACAAGAGCTTCGTGATGAACTATAACATGCAAGGGATGGATAAGACGATTCCCGAGCTCTTCGCAATGCTAAAGGCTGCAGAGGTAGAAGTCAAGAAGGAGCATCAAGTGTTGATGGTTAATAAGACCACTAGTTTCAAGAAAAAGGGCAAAGGAAAGAAGAAGGGGAACTTCAAGAAGAACAGCAAGCAAGTTGTTGCTCAAGAGAAGAAACCCAAGTCTGGACCTAAGCCTGAGACTGAGTGCTTCTACTGCAAGCAGACTGGTCACTGGAAGCGGAACTGCCCCAAGTATTTGGCAGATAAGAAGGATGGCAAGGTGAACAAAGGTATATGTGATATACATGTTATTGATGTGTACCTTACCAGAGCTCGTAGTAGCACCTGGGTATTTGATACTGGTTCTGTTGCTAATATTTGCAAGTCAAAACAGGGACTACGGATTAAGCGAACACTGGCCAAGGACGAGGTGACGATGCGCGTGGGAAACGGTTCCAATGTCGATGTGATCGCCGTCGGCACACTACCTCTACATCTACCTTCGGGATTAGTATTAGACCTAAATAATTGTTATTTCGTGCCAGCGTTGAGCATGAACATTATATCTGGATCTTGTTTGATGCGAGACGGTTATTTATTTAAATCAGAGAATAATGGTTGTTCTATTTATATGAGTAATAACTTTTATGGTCATGCACCCTTGAAGAGTGGTCTATTTTTGATGAATCTCGATAGTAGTGATACACATATTCATAATGTTGAAACCAAAAGATGCAGAGTTGACAATGATAGTGCAACTTATTTGTGGCACTGCCGTTTAGGTCATATCGGTGTAAAGCGCATGAAGAAACTCCATACTGATGGACTTTTGGAACCACTTGATTATGAATCACTTGGTACTTGCGAACCGTGCCTCATGGGCAAGATGACTAAAATGTCGTTCTCCGGTACTATGGAGAGAGCAACAGATTTGTTGGAAATCATACATACAGATGTATGTGGTCCGATGAATGTTGAGGCTCGCGGCGGGTATCGTTATTTTCTCACCTTCACAGATGATTTAAGCAGATATGGGTATATCTACTTAATGAAACATAAGTCTAAAACATTTGAAAAGTTCAAAGAATTTCAGAGTGAAGTTGAAAATCATCGTAACAAGAAAATAAAGTTTCTATGATCTGATCGTGGAGGATAATATTTGAGTTACGAGTTTGGTCTACATTTGAAACAATGCGGAATAGTTTCGCAACTCACGCCACCCGGAACACCACAGCGTAATGGTGTGTCCGAACGTCGTAATCGTACTTTACTAGATATGGTATGATCTATGATGTCTCTTACTGATTTACCGCTATCATTTTGGGGTTATGCTTTAGAGACGGCTGCATTCACATTAAATAGGGCGCCATCGAAATTCGTTGAGACGACACCTTATTAACTGTGGTTTGGCAAGAAACCAAAGTTGTCGTTTCTTAAAGTTTGGGGCTGAGATGCATATGTGAAAAAGCTTCAACCTGATAAGCTCGAACCCAAATCGGAGAAATGTGTCTTCATAGGATACCCAAAGGAGACTATTGGGTACACCTTCTATCACAGATCCGAAGGCAAGACATTCGTTGCTAAGAATGGATCCTTTCTAGAGAAGGAGTTTCTCTCGAAAGAAGTGAGTGGGAGGAAAGTAGAACTTGATGAGGTAATTGTACCTGCTCCCTTATTGGAAAGTAGTTCATCACAGAAACCGGTTCCTGTGACGCCTACACCAATTAGTGAGGAAGTTAATGATGATGATCATGGAACTTCAGGTCAAGTTGTTACTGAACCTCGTAGGTCAACCAGAGTAAGATCCGCACCAGAGTGGTACGGTAATCCTGTTCTGGAGGTTATGTTACTAGACCATGACGAACCTACGAACTATGAAGAAGCGATGGTGAGCCCAGATTCCGCAAAATGGCTTGAGGCCATGAAATCTGAGATGGGATCCATGTATGAGAACAAAGTGTGGACTTTGGTTGACTTGCCCGATGATCGGCAAGCCATTGAGAATAAATGGATCTTCAAGAAGAAGACTGACGCTGACGGTAATGTTACTGTCTATAAAGCTCGACTTGTTGCAAAAGGTTTTCGACAAGTTCAAGGGATTGACTACGATGAGACTTTCTCACCCGTAGCGATGCTTAAGTCTGTCCAAATCATGTTAGCAATTGCCGCATTTTATGATTATGAAATTTGGCAAATGGATGTCAAAACTGCATTCCTGAATGGATTTCTGGAAGAAGAGTTGTATATGATGCAACCAGAAGGTTTTGTCGATCCAAAGGGAGCTAACAAAGTGTGCAAGCTCCAGCGATCCATTTATGGACTGGTGCAAGCCTCTCGGAGTTGGAATAAACGCTTTGATAGTGTGATCAAAGCATTTGGTTTTGTACAGACTTTTGGAGAAGCCTGTATTTACAAGGAAGTGAGTGGGAGCTCTGTAGCATTTCTTATATTATATGTGGATGACATATTGTTGATTGGAAATGATATAGAATTTCTGGATAGCATAAAGGGATACTTGAATAAGAGTTTTTCAATGAAAGACCTCGGTGAAGCTGCTTATATATTGGGCATCAAGATCTATAGAGATAGATCAAGACGCTTAATTGGACTTTCACAAAGCACATACCTTGACAAAGTTTTGAAGAAGTTCAAAATGGATCAAGCAAAGAAAGGGTTCTTGCGTGTGTTACAAGGTGTGAAGTTGAGTAAGACTCAATGCCCGACCACTGCAGAAGATAGAGAGAAGATGAAAGATGTTCCCTATGCTTCAGCCATAGGCTCTATCATGTATGCAATGCTGTGTACTAGACCTGATGTGTGCCTTGCTATAAGTCTAGCAGGGAGGTACCAAAGTAATCCAGGAGTAGGTCACTGGACAGCGGTCAAGAACATCCTGAAATACCTAAAAAGGACTAAGGATATGTTTCTCGTTTATGGAGGTGACAAAGAGCTAGTCGTAAATGGTTACGTCGATGCAAGCTTTGACACTGATCCGGATGATTCTAAATCGCAAACCGGATACGTGTTTACATTGAACAGTGGAGCTGTCAGTTGGTGCAGTTCTAAACAAAGCGTCGTGGCGGGATCTATGTGTGAAGAGGAGTACATAGCTGCTTCGGAAGCAGCAAATGAAGGAGTCTGGATGAAGGAGTTCATATCCGATCTAGGTGTCATACCAAGTGCATCGGGTCCAATGAAAATCTTTTGTGACAATACTGGTGCAATTGCCTTGGCAAAGGAATCCAGATTTCACAAGAGAACCAAGCACATCAAGAGACGCTTCAATTCCATCCGGGATCTAGTCCAGGTGGGAGACATAGAAATTTGCAAGATACATACGGATCTGAATGTTGCAGACCCGTTGACTAAGCCTCTTCCACGAGCAAAACATGATCAGCACCAAGGCTCCATGGGTGTTAGAATCATTACTGTGTAAATCTAGATTATTGACTCTAGTGCAAGTGGGAGACTGAAGGAAATATGCCCTAGAGGCAATAATAAAGTTATTATTTATTTCCTTATATCATGATAAATGTTTATTATTCATGCTAGAATTGTATTAACCGGAAACGTAATACTTGTGTGAATACATAGACAAACAGAGTGTCACTAGCATGCCTCTACTTGACTAGCTCGTTAATCAAAGATGGTTATGTTTCCTAGCCATAGACATGAGTTGTCATTTGATTAACGGGATCACATCATTAGGAGAATGATGTGATTGACTTGACCCATTCCGTTAGCTTAGCACTCGATCGTTTAGTATGTTGATATTGCTTTCTTCATGACTTATACATGTTCCTATGACTATGAGATTATGCAACTCCCGTTTATCGGAGGAACACTTTGTGTGCTACCAAACGTCACAACGTAACTGGGTGATTATAAAGGTGCTCTACAGGTGTCTCCGAAGGTACTTGTTGGGTTGGCGTATTTCGAGATTAGGATTTGTCACTCTGATTATCGGAGAGGTATCTCTGGGCCCTCTCGGTAATGCACATCACTATAAGCCTTGCAAGCAATGTGACTAATGAGTTAGTTGCGGAATGATGCATTACGGAACGAGTAAAGAGACTTGTCGGTAACGAGATTGAACTAGGTATTGAGATACCGACGATCGAATCTCGGGCAAGTAACAAACCGATGACAAAGGGAACAACGTATGTTGTTATGCGGTCTGACCGATAAAGATCTTCGTAGAATATGTGGGAGCCAATATGAGCATCTAGGTTCCGCTATTGGCTATTGACCGGAGACGTGTCTCGGTCATGTCTACATAGTTCTCGAACCCGTAGGGTCCGCACGCTTAAAGTTTTGATGACAGTTATATTATGAGTTTATGAGTTTTGATGTACCGAAGGTTGTTCGGAGTCCCGGAAGTGATCACGGACATAACGAGGAGTCTCGAAATGGTCGAGACATGAAGATTGATATATTGGATGACTATATTCGGACACCGGAATGATTCCGGGGGTTATCGGATATATACCGGAGTACCGGGGGGTTACCGGACCCCCCCCCCCCCGGAGGCTATTGGGCCTCATGGGGCCAAATTGGTGGAAGAGGAGAGGCGGCCAAGGGGCAGCCGCGCGCCCCTCCCCCCCCCCCCCCCCCAAGTCCGAATTGGACAAGGAGGGGGGCGGCGCCCCCCCCCCCCTTCCTTCCCCCCTCTCTCCTTCCCTCTCCTCTCCTACTCCAACAAGGAAAAGGGAGGGAGTCCTACTCCCGGTGGGAGTAGGACTCCTCCTGGCGCGCTTCCTCCTGGCCGGCCGCACCTTCCCCCTTGCTCCTTTATATACGGGGGCAGGGGGGCACCCTAGAGACACAACAATTGATTTGATCTTTTAGCCGTGTGCGGTGCCCCCCTCCACGATAGTCCACCTCGATAATACTATAGCGGTGCTTAGGCAAAGCCCTGCGTCGGTAGAACATCATCATCGTCACCACGCCGTCGTGCTGACGAAACTCTCCCTCAACACTCGGCTGGATCGAAGTTCGAGGGACGTCATCGAGCTGAACGTGTGCTGAACTCGGAGGTGCCGTGCGTTCGGTACTTGATCGGTCGGATCGTGAAGACATACGACTACATCAACCGCGTTGTGCTAACGCTTCCGCTTTCGGTCTACGAGGGTACGTGGACAACACTCTCCCCTCTCGTTGCTATGCATCACCATGATCTTGCGTGTGCGTAGGAAATTTTTTGAAATTACTACGTTCCCCAACAAAATGAACATTGGGCATGAAACAGAAACAGAAACGAAATACTTGGAATTATCATAAGGAAGATTCTCATGTTCATATGTCAGTAAATATCACATGCAAGGAATATGCAGTTTAAACAAATTCGCGGCACCTATTGCTATGTTTCATGTAACATTTACTATAGCTTTCCAAGAGGAAAATGCTTAGTAGGTGATACCATGTATGTGGGTAATGCATTGTATTGATTTGTTTACTTTTCCGATTTGCATTCTATTTTTTCCTTTTGTCAGACTTAATAGTAGGGAAGTAGTTCATTTCTTTGTTCAGCCACAAGGCAAGTATGGCTGCCAATGTCTGCTTTGGTGAAATGATTCTCCTGGCTCCAAGATATGTGAGTATGTGGAACTGATGATTCAATTGGCTCCAACCAGCTGAAATAGGCATGTACTAGGGTGGGTCGATGACTCGGTGTTCTAGAACAATCCAGTCATCGAGATAGCATTGACCCTGTATTAATTCATGGATGTTTCAAGGAAAAATAGATCCCCATCTTCCGTTGCCAACCCTAGCCACAACCCCCAAGGGTCTCCTCCATGCCGCCACCTTGGTCCCCCTTCTCTCCTCTGTCTGACAACCTTGTCGGCGTTAAGAGGGGTGGGGACCCATCTATTTCGCTTGTCTTTTTCTTAGGTTTGTTTTCTCTGGTGGCATTGATGAAGTGATGGCGACAATAATGTGTTTGAATAAGGCCTCTCCAACCTCTCCCTACCTCAACGACGATTGGTCCGACATCGATGAAGAGTTTGTGTCACCAGATATGTTGGGTTTGTTTGGATCTTGGTAGTTAGTCTGTCAATCAAGGAGAGCCATGGTTAGCTATTGATGCAACGAATTCAACATCTTCTTCAGTGTTGTTCTACAGCATGGTCCGGTTTCTCCAACTCTCATGGCAGGTAGGATGGACTGCAAACATGTCCTACGTGGCATGATGCTCCAACTAATGTTTATTCACCGACTTCTAGATCTCGTTTCAAGCGGCAAGTGGTTACGCGGTCTTTAAATGCCTAGTGTGGTGAGGGCATTTGCAGGTGCCTCTTCTCTTATTATTGGTTCGGTATGATTTTCAATCTCTGGTGAGTGGCAATCAATCGGAGGAAGAAGTCTAGTGTGATTTCCATTGTAATTTCATTTTTAACTGCTCGTTCTGCTACCAGGTGTCTTATCATTGTACTAGTTGTTTTTCTTGATAATTTCATATGTAAGATGTCTTTGTCTTTCTAATAAAAAACATGAATGTTTTGGAACAACCATATAACACAGAACCCTAGTATGGCCGTGAATCCCAACGTTCTAGGTTATCAGATGTAGCCCAATTAATGGTTGGATACACTATTCAATGCCTAAATTCAAACTTTCAAGACCAATAGACTGTTTAGTTGTGTAAATATAGACTTTTATTTTTGGCATGGGCTCAGCCCAACACAAAAAGGCCCGAATACTAGTTTGGGCTGGCTAGTCTCTTCCCTAGCACGACCAAATGAGAGCGCCTATACCACGCATATGTTATACCTCGTTTATAGTGAGATTACCTTAGGCCTCGCTAAAGGTTTTACGCCCGCGGTATAGCTACTGGGCTGACCCATTTTCATGATTTTTCCTTCGCTGAGTTTGTTTTGTTTTTCGCCGAGCTCGCTGGTTCTCGCTCGGGATAATACGGGTTCTTTTCTTTTATGTTCTATTTTTAGTCTTCCTTTCTTTTTCCTTTGTTTCTTCGCGATTTCTTATTGCTTTTCTATTTTCTTTGCTTTTTCATCAGTTTTCTTTCAGCGGTTGTCATCGGTTTTTCATTTTTTTTCCTCTATTTTTATTTGTTTATTTCTCGGTTTTCTTTGTTTCCATTCTTTTAAATTAGTTTCTTCGGGTTTTTCATTTTTTTTCTTTTCGGTTTTTATTGGGACTTCTTCATTTTACTTGTTTTCTATCATTCATATGATTCTTTTTGGTTCAACACGTGTTAATTTTTTTTCACTACACATTCAAGATTTTTCATATACATTTGAAACTTCTTTTAATATACATGGTTATCATTTTCAAATAAATGATTAAAAAAATTCGAAATTTTGTTTTTTTATGTCTAATTTTTCCCGTACACATTGTACATTTTTGGTATATATATCTAATACATTTTCCTAATGCAAGTTTAGCATTATTAAAATACAAGTTTAACATTTTTAAATACACGGTCAAGTTTTTCTATACAAAATTTTAATATTTTTAAATGCTCAATTAACATTTTTAAATACAATATTAAATATTTTAATACATGGTCCATATTTTTTTATACTTATTAAAATTTTCCAAATGCTTGATTAACATTTTTTAAATGAAAGATTAGCATTTTTTAATAAATGTTCAACATTTTTTCTATAGACATCTAACATTTTTAAAATGTTTTATTAAAAAATTTGAAATAATTGTTTAACTTTTTAAAATGCTTGACTAAATTATTTTAAGTACATGATAAACTTTTCACACACATTATGTATTTTCGTATATAACAAAAACATTTTTTATACACATTTAACATTTTTAAAATGTTTGATTAACTTTTTTTAAAAAATGTTTCATCCAATTGTTTTTGTAATATATTTTACTAATAATATTTGGAAGTATAAACAAAAGTAAAAAACCAAAAAGCAAAATAAACACAATGTGGTGGTCTACAGCGCACCTGGGCAGGCCCATCTCACGCTGCCCTTGACGCGAGGGTTCTCTTCGTCTCGCCCTAAGCGAAACATAGGGGCGCCTCCGCTCTAGTGCTGGCCCATCTACTATGTCGTCGCCTGGGTATTTCTTCTGGGTTTTTGTTTCATTTGACCTGATGACTGACGACGAGTACACGTTGAATATGAAAAATAAATAATTCATAAATTTGAACAAAGTTCGAAATCTTGAAAAAATGATTTTGTTTTTCAAATTAGAAATAAGTTCACCAAATTTGAAAGAAGAAATTAAAAATTGGGAAAAAGTTTGCAGAAATTGAAAATAATTCACAAAATTTGAAGAAAAAGGTCATAAATTAAAAAATGCTCAGAATTGCTTTTACAATATTCACAATTTCTTTAAAAACTTACGGAATTGAAAACGTTCACAAAAAAAATTGAAAAAGTTCACGAATTTGGAGAAGGGTTTTTTAATTTTTAAAAAGTTCAAAGATTTGTGAAAATTTAAATTTAAAATAAGTTCACGTGGTTAAGGAAACAAATGCGAAAAAGAATAATATAACTAAAACCGTAGTGAATAACAAAAAGGAAAAAAGACAACAAGTAGTGATGACCCGGTCCAGAAAAATCAAAGTGAAAAAGAAAAATCGGGTTGGTAAGGTCCGGAAATCGATTGAGCTTCGAAAAAACGAGACGAAGTGCCGCTCGGTGGCTAATATGGGCCAGCCCGTTCTGCGAGCGACCGATTGCGGTGGGCGTCAGTTTACAGAAAAACATGTTGTAATTGGCGCCATAAGCGCCGAATAGGGAATGGCCGACCTAACCCAAGCACGTAAACACGCATACATCCCCTTACCCAGACGCGACCACGGTCTAAATGCATGTACACTGGTTCATATGACCGTCTTTATCTTAAGTCTTTCATGTAATTTAGATATGGCACTAAAAACATGTGTACAATGTGTTATCCCTTAGCCATATCTTCGATAATTAGCTATTTCTAAAAATGTGATGAGACATATTATGCTAAGATATCATCTCTTGATTAAAAAAAAGTAACCTTTTTTTCCTAACTTCTCTTTCTACCATCTCAGCACTTATTCTACGTGGCACACCTAAGATAACAACATTGTACAGGGCCTAACCTGGCGAGCTCTTGCAGTTCATCCTCCTTGTCCCCGACCTTCCCCTGCCCCCAAAGCGTGCCTCGACTATCGTGTTGCTGCTTCCTGTCTGACTACTAGCTGCCCGCGGCGCCGTCTTAGTTATCCCGAGTCCCGACGAGCAGGACTGTCGATGAAACAACAAACCCAGCCTCCGCTGGTGCGGCTGCGCCTGACAGTCGAGATGCTGCTTTCTGCTATCTGTTGTCGCCACCATCATGTCCTCCCCGGGCCGAGGTTGTCGTGCTTCTGCCTCCGAGCATCTTCCCCGTCTCCTCTGCCCTTACTTTGCGTCGCCGCACCTACTTCCCGCTTCAGCCTTCCTGCTACTTTGGGTAATTTAATTGCCTTTTTGATGTATGTGTTGTGGGAGTGTAACTTGCTACGTGTTTGATGATTTGAAGTGTTGAAAAATTGATTTTTAATAGATTTTCCCCATCCTTTTTCATATTGCCAAAAGAAAATTACTCGAAAAAAATTCCTCCCACCATAGCTTTACTTAAGTGGAAATCCTTTGAATCGAACAAAAAGTTCGTAACCGCTAGGCTGCATCGTCCCCTTCAACCAGAATCATCTAGATTACAGATTTCATAACTGCATTTTGCAAGAAGAGAGTGCCTCCCATTCTCTGGAGTAACGATAATAATAACACTCCACGTCGCCTTCAGGCTTGGATCCATGCCTTGCATCTTCTTCTTTCTCAAAAAAGAACTCAGATCGTTCAGATTCTTTGCCAGGAGAGTCCCCGGCTTTCGAGCCCTACTCGTGGGAGTTGCTTTATCCATCATTGCTATTGGCATCTTGGCGTTAAACAATTCGATTATATAAACACTTTTGACATAGCAGAATCCTTCTAGGGTTGATTTGTGTGCACTCGTCATCAGACAGTGAAACGTCCGGTCTAGCCCTTAGCTGAGGGATCTTCACTCATGTCCTGCCATCCATATCCGTGCCCACCCGAACCATGGGAAAGAAAGTTTGTCAGAAATTACTTGTACTTGAGGGCAATGATAAAGTGAAGAAAATTATAGAAACAATGAAATGAAGCTATGGCTCGAACTATTGGAGAAGCCACCATAGAATATATATCCATTAGCTTCTCAAGCACTTCTTCTTCCAATTACTTTGTGATGATTTCAAGGAAAAGTGAATGATTTCAATCAAGAAAAGAATCATATGCTCGATCCGTCGTAACAAGAGGGATAAGAAAGTCTCAACTCCAAATGTTGCCAAAAAAATTGACCTGTGGTTTGCTTCAACCGTGACTCCTCCACGGCTGGGCCAGACAAACATACGAATGGCAATGAGGCAGGACATAGAGCCCAAGGTCGCGCCTCAATCGATGCCAAACACCTCGAACACGCGACCAAAACTATAGACTAGACTCGCTGGCCCTCCACCGTTGCGCCTAGGAGATTGGCAGGTGGACAACCAGACTTGAGGATGATGTCGGCCAAGAGGTATCGGCCAACAGACAATTTCCACCGCTATAGACCGCACGGGCACCGGCGGGTCCGACGAACCGGAGCTAGTGATTCCTTTGGTGCCCAAGGGGGCGGTCAAGCCAAAACAATGCCTCCAGAGCGGGTTTGATAAACGTGGCGGAGATAGCCGGTAAGAGTGAGAAAGAACATGTATATGAACCCCACTTAAATTTCCAAATTACAAACAAGTTTGTATATAAATTTTACGCAAAATATACTACCACTACTTTAATTATTCGTGCTTACAATAGGCGTTCCCTGACTGGATTTTATTTCTATCACCGCCTTCGGCCTTAGTATACGCCTGGTGTACTCCCTGGCCCCATCCTTGTCCACGACCATGATCACGAAGCTAGCCAGCCCGAGCCGCCGGACCTCCTTGATGCACCTGTCTACGAGCGCCACAGCCTCCTTCACCGTCATGCCGGGGCGGTAGTGGTTCTCCATCACCGCCGTGCAGAGGCCCGCCCCGCACCCAGCGGTGCGGTACTGCTCCACCCGCTCCGGCGGCGCAGTGCCGCCTACGGCGTACATCGTCGGGCCCTCGGCCTTGTCGTAGCCGGCGATCACCGCGTTCGCGGACTGAGCGCAGCCGATCACCGCCCCCCGGGCGACGTCAGCAGCCGCGGCGGCGCTGTGGATCTTGCTCGTGCTGGCCCTCACCTCATCCCTTAACCGCAGGCTACGAAACACAAAAGCATGGAGGACTCAGGCGAGGATCACAAAGACTGATCGAAGACTCAGGCGAAGGAGCGTGAGAATTGATTAATCTCGATCGTGGTGGATTACGTACCAGTCTCCGGGGACGCCGGACACGCCGAGAAGCAGTTTGGAGCCGAGGCTCGTGACCCTGTCGTTGTCGGGGTTGATGAACACGACGCTTCTTCCCGCGGCGGAGGTGCCGGCGGCCACCACCGCGAAGCCGCCGCCCACCACGCCGAACACGCTGTCCATGATCGTCTCCCTCGTGTTGCTGTTGTGCAGCACGTTCGGTCGGTACTTCTCCGTGCGTATCACGTAGCTACAGCTGTGCTCGCACGGTGTTCCTAGGTTACGAGAGAGGACTAGGGGGATCTACTATAAGTAGATCGGATCGAGGCCGACGACGAGTTGGGGTCGGAGCCGCAAACTAGACCGGAATTCGGAAAGGAAAAGGTTTTTTAAAAACCGGATGATAACACGCACCGATAAGTGGTTAGCTCGGCCATGTCCATATTTGGTTAGCAAAATGTTTTTCTCCTATGATATAAGTGGTTGGCTCGTCATGTTAATGACAATTGTGATACATTGTCAAAAGCAAGAGTGGCAAAAGTGAAATGTCAAATTTTAGTGTGACATAAGCAAAATTGGCAAAAATTATAGTGGCAAAAACAAAAATTTCCCAAAAAACATGTTCAAAGAGGATATGGAAAAGGGAGCAATTACTTAAAATTGTTCTGCCACCTACATAATGTCTTATCTTGCAAAAGAACCTACTCCTAATATATTGTCCACCCTTTCCTATGCAACTCTCAAAAAAAATTAAGTCTAAGCCATAGGAAGTTTGCCCACTTTACTTGTGAAAATAGGGCTGGCGTATAGGCCGGGTAAAAGGGCGACAGCCTACTATACATTATACTACTCCCTCCGTTTCTATACACAATTATGTTAGCAATTTCAATACGAACTACATAAGGATATATATAGACATATTTTAGAGTGTAGATTCACTCATTTTGCTCCGTATATAATCCATGTTGGAATCTCTAAACAAACTTATATTTAGGAACAGAGGAAGTAGTATATAAACACTAAAAAATTACTCAAATGATAAGTGTCACACGTGTGGTGTGAAGCACTCGGGCTCTGGCTTTTTTACAATTAAAGCTACCATTCAAAAAATTACAAACCCGAAAAATAAAGTTGCCATCCTTTGAAGTATGAAAGTTGTCATACTTTGACAACTAAAATTGTCATCCTCACGTCACTAAGCTTGCGATTAAAAAAACGTTCGGAATTGCCATGCATTCGTGCCACACATGTGACATTTACCAGGATTCAAAAATTATACATTACATCTAAAACATTAAATATAGAAATAAGCCTCAATTTGCAGGAGCGCAAGTTCACACCATATAATAACAATTTATACCATGTGAAGGCAAACCAATCTGACTAACCTTGAGTTTAGATACGCTAGTCTCTCTTTATGGTGGATGTCTTAGTTTCATAGTGAAATTTTTTGATAACTAGATTTCAATGTTTAAACCAATGCATAATTTTTTTCATTTGAGAAATGGATAAGCACCAAATCAAACCAAGTAAATCAAGACGATCATGTCAGATAATCAAATCATACACAAAAGTACAATCAACAACATTTTTTATTCTTTGATGACTCTATTACTGAACCCAACTTTCAAATCACATTTGTAAGCGCTAGAAATTTCCACGAACATGGTGCCTAATATATATTAGAAACCACTATTGAAATTTTGTCAGTGTGTATATGATTTAGAAATCTCTACCATGTCATTCAATAATATTAAACGATATGGAAACAAACGCATAGATATGCAAATATATGTATATACACTATATAATCTATGCAATAGTAAAAAATAAATTTCAATACCTTTTTAAACAAGAAACGGAATTTTTGGTACATCATACAATTTAAATTTTGCAGAAAAAAATTCAATGATATACATTACAACTGTATAACAATGAATAATATAACTAATGTTTGGAAACATTGTTATGTGGCTAAGCAATAGAACACTATATTAATTAATATTTTAATATGGTTCATTTAGTTCAAAATAAGTATAAAAGTTCAATATAAAAAAATTGGTTTGCATCACCTTGTGCGCCTTGTCCCATTAAGCCACCACACGCGCACACCCTACGGTACACTAAGTCTAGTAACGGGCAGGCCCATTGTCATTTCTGTTTAGTTTTTTTCTGTGTTTTCACTTGGATTCTCTACATTTCCTTTTTTTTTCATTTTCCTATTTTTTTCGTTTCTTAAATGCATGAACTTTTTCAAATCGATGAATTCTTTCAAAATTGATGATTTCCCTTTTCAAACTTGATCTACCTTTCTTTAAAATTGGTGGAACTTTCTAAATTCGATGAACATTTTTCAAATTCAATGAAATTTTTTCAAAACTGATATTAAAAATTTCAACTTTTGTGAAAAAAAAATCAATGAATTTTTTTCCAATCCGTGAACTATTTTTTAAAGTTTGTGAACTTCTTTTCAAAATCCATGAACATTTTTAAGTCATGAAATTATTCTTTTTTGCGAAAAATTTCATACTTTTTTCAAAGTCAAAGGTTGACCGGTCAACTGGTCAACCACAATCGAGCGACTGCGTGGAAACTGGTCACGTAATCGAGCGCTGACCTTCTAATGGGCCGGCCCATGAATACAAGTGCGTTAGCACCTGTTCCTCCAAGTGGCGCTTGGCGCCACTTAGGAGCTCCCAAGTAGAGTCACATGAGAGGCCGGACCACTGACAAACACATGAAAAGCCAATGGTGACCCAACCCGAGAATGGTTTATAAACTGCACCATGACCGAACTGAACCCGCACGAATATTTGTATCAGCCAACCGAAACTAAACCATACTATATTTTCATCGGCCCAACCAAAACCAAACCACTCAATCTTTACACCCAAGCCGAACTAAACCTAGTGCATCGTTGGGGCTGGCGCTCAGCGAGAGGCGAGTCGCCCGGATCCAACCGAGGTAGTGGTTGTAGAAGTCGGGGAAGGGAGGGCCGGCCGGCGGTAGCATGGGCCCATCCGTCGCGGGGGACGATGCAAGAGGGCCATCCAAGAGCAGCAGGCCTGGGGAGAGGATAGAGAAATCGACGCGGGAGCCAGGTCCGGGCTCGTCGGCCGCTGAGGTAGCCGAAGCACGGAGACCAGGGCGTCAGCCGCCGCCTACACAACGACTAGCACGGTTGTGAGAGCTGGCTTCCCCATGCGCTTACCACAGGGAAGAGTCAGAGGAGACCGGATCCAGGCGCGGCGGTCGCATGGGATGCCGGATTTGGGTGCGGAGGTCGCGGACGTTGCTGGAGCAGGCTGATCCTTGCAGCAGCCACCGCGTGCTCACACGCCGTTGGCCGCGGTCGTGAGAGCCATGGCCTATCATCTTGTGGTTGCTTTAAGGGCTATCTAGGGAGAGATACCTACAAATCAGTTTCCCAACCGGGTGAGAAAGTAGGCTTAACTAAGGTGGAATCAGACCGGTTCGTGCCCGTAACTGACCATATCCAACTGTTTTGTACAAGAAACCAACTTAAACCAACCTGTTGTCGAACGGGCCCATTACACCCGAACCAAACAAAACTATGAGGCAAAACTGACCCAACACACCCGGTTTAGATAAAACCATTCTCAGTTTTATCGGTGACCCATGAACCTACACCACCTAGCTGTCACCATCGGACTTCGCCGCAACAACTCCACCATAACGTCACACGAGAGCACCCTTTGCCCTCTCGCTCTGGACTGAGGAGCGCCGACCCTGTTCCATTCTCTTTCTCCAACTTTATAATGATGTGCTTATTATTTCTCCTCCATCCTAATATTGTCAATGCTCCACCACCACCATCGGCCGTCACTCCTCTTATAGGAAACAATGGCCCTTTTGCTATGATGACGACCACACCACCCATAAATCTTAACCCCAAGATTTTCACCCATAATCCCAATCACTCTAGCCATATCTCCTCAATATTTACCCCTCTGTCAGCATTGCGTATAGACATGGACAACATTGTGTTAGCCTCTACTACGTCCATGATGGCTCTCGACCTCGCTTCCCATCATCAGGTCCACCAAGTGTAAGATTGTACATAAATTATGATGACACCAAAACAATCGCCACATGAGAAATAGCAACAAGTGAATAACTAAAATACAGATACATTTCTTATTATTCGACTTGTTATTTGCAATCAGGGTTGAATTTTAAGAGAACCAAACAAGATAAGTGGTTTACTAACATAAGTTTTACTTTAGATAAAAGTTGTTCGCCAGTTACCATCAATGGAAACCTGAATGTTCTACAGGTTTTTCATCACGACACAACAGAACAACACTCAAGGTTTCAACCATGAACCAAATACACGACGAAGGTGCGGATTAAAATATAACAACGACTAAATAAGCACTGCCAATAACACCATCACCTCCATTGTTGCTCAAGGAAATTACATGACCATACTTGGGATCCATGATGCCCAGCTCCCCCCCCCCAGTTTTGAAGATGCCAACTGCGATGCGTTCAATTAGCTTTACACAATAGCTAAGCTGATCCACTAGATCCTCCTTCACTGCAGAGAGATCCACCAATCAATCCAAAAGAAAATATTCAACAAAACATTAATTCATTGGCTTGATTAGACATTTTTTGTATTACATGTAATATACTTAACCTTCTGAGTAATCCAAAACATAATTGCTATTCTAACCACTAGCATGTCTATTAATGCATTCATCATTGCATGCGAACCTCTGTTGATGATATCCCATACATATATGTTCGGTAGATAGGAACACAATATGTGGTTTATTGGTTTACTGCTCCAACATATATGGCATATTATCTAAGATTTAGTACCATCGTGTAAAAAACATCTCTACTCAATATGATCTTTTAAGCATCAGCCATGGGAAAGTTTGATACACAGAGGATTTTTTTACTCTCCACAAAAAATTGTAAGGCATCACCCAATGTTTTCCCATGCCATAATAGAAATATGTCACACTAAAGTTTCCGGAACCTGACAACATCGAAGAGCATCCAAACTAATATTCCAGACTCTCCATCTAGAGAAACATTTTCATACACAGTCATTGAGCCTAACCATTGTACTCTTTTAATACCTACCAGCACATTGAAATCTATAGAAGTTAGAACCATAAGATATTTTTTTCAATAGTGATATGAAGTCAAGGGAGATTATATGTAGTCTAGGAAATATAGTGGAAAAACTATGACCAAAGAATCATTAACTATTGATCTTCCCAGAATCTAGTCTTGCCACAATCCCAACTTTGACCATCCAACAACCCTAATCCAGGATTTAGCCTCCATACACTTGTGCCAAAAGTGTGAATTTTCCATTTTGACTTTCACTTGTCCCAGGGTATGATGTGTGAGGTATTTCTTAGTATGGAAATGTTGGCACATGCCATCTAAATTAGAAAGTTTCTACAGCTACTTAGAAAGTAAAGGAATGTCCAGATGTAAAATGCCCAACCCTCCTTGGTCCTCGGGCAGACAAAACATAGGCTAATTAACCAAGTGATATTTCCTTTTCAACTTGTCACGATTCCATAGAAATCTAGCGTTGTATATATCAGTCTTTCGTCTTGAGACCCTTAGATATCTTGTAAACAGATATCACATTCAAAGTGACACTAGGAAGGGAGGAATTAATTGAAGTTTTTGTACCACCAATGGACATTTTCTTTCCTTGCCAAGAACCTAATCTACTTACCACATTTTCCTCACAGCTCTACAATAGTTAAGTATAACCATTTTCTCATAGGAAGTTTGCCCATTCTGAATATTCTCAAATTCAATAAATCTAAAGTTGGTCACATGACACAGTAAATTCCCCTTAATATACATTATGTTCAATGTTGAGATTATTAAAATAGGCACAATAGGAAGTTGAGAGTTTTGTCTTTCCCAATATCACGTCAATCAATGGAAGAATTAGCCTAGTTAGCAATCCTTGCCTAAGTGCTCTTCCAATCGAGATTCAAAGAGCAGCTAATGATATCCATATGTGTGTTGTGTATTGGTGGGGGGAGGAAAATGGCAGGTGGTTATTGGTTCATTACAAGATGCATTTCCTCTCAGATTTACCACCTCCTACAACAAAACACTAAAGTTTCCTGAACTTAGCAATCAGACAAATTTGTGTGGATGTCAATTTGGAGAAGCATTTTTTTACAGACGGTCCATAAGTATAACCATTATTCTATTTTAACTTCTACTACTGCTCTCCAAAAATTGAGAGATTTAAAATCACATGTAATAACTTTTAAAACATTAATAGAATGGAAGCTAGTGTAAAAGTTATCCTTAGAGAACCATTGATCTTCCTAGAATCAAGTTTGACAGTATTCCCAACTCTGGCCCAACACCATAGCTCCTAACAAAATTGTGTGTTTCCCACTCCCATTTTCACTATCCTAGAGTCTAATGTGTGAGGTATTTTGTAGTAAGGAATTGTTGTCACATACCACCTCTGTTGAACCATTTCTAAAGCTACTTAGAAAATAAAGCCATATTCATTATGTCCAAATCTAAAATGCCAACCCTCCTTAGTCCTTGGGCAGATAGACCATGGGCCGATTTAATATTTCATTTTCAACATGTCAGCTCTCCACATAAATGCAACCTTGTACGTAATGATTTTTTTCCTGGCACCATGAGGTATCTTGTAAAAAGGGAGCACCTTCAAAGGGACATTATAAAGGGAGGAATTAATTCAACTGTTCCGCCACCAATGGATAGTGTCTTCCCTTTCCTAACACCTAATATTTTTTGCATGGGGGGCTAATACCTAATCTACTTTCTACCTTTTCCTTGCAGCCATCCATTACATAAGTATAATAACTTTCTCATCTTAAGGTATACATAAGTATTTTGTAGGAAGTCTGTGACTTTTGAAACCCTCAAATTCAACAAATCTATAGTTAGGTTGCTCACACAACAATCCCACTTTATCAAAATTTAATTTCAATGTTGACATTCACTAAAATAGGATAATATGAAGCTATGCTTTGCTTTTGCACAATATCACTTCAATAAGTTGAAGAGTTATCCTAGTTAAAATACTTGCCTTAGTGCTCCTCCAATCAAGATTGAAAGATCGGCTAATGTTATTGGTTCATTACTCCCATAGAAGAGACACTCTCTCTCAGATTTAGCACCTTTGTGCAACAAAACACAAAAGTTTCACGAATCTGACAATAGCCAAACTAATCGTGGGGATTTTTATTTAGAGACATTTTTTCCATGATCCTTAAGCCAAACCATTACTCTCTTTAAATTCTTACTTCCACCCTCTAAAACCTAAGGGATAAAGAATAACATGCAAAAACTTTTTTAACAGTAATATAGGGATCTAAGAAGATTGTGTACAGTATGGGAAGATAGTGTAAAAATGGTCATCAAAGAACCATCGATCTTTCCAAAATTTAGTTTGCCACTATTCCCAACTTTGACCCTACAAACAAAACCAAATGAAGACTACCTGCATCAACCTTTATAAAAAGTGTGGGTTGCCCACTCCAGTTTTCAGCTATTCTAGAGTATGATGTGTTGGGTTATCATCTAAGGAATGTTGCTACATACCATCTACATGGAACACTTTCTACCAACACTTAGAAAGTAAGATGGTTTTCATGATGTCTAGATCTCTAATGCCCAACCCTCCTAGGTTGTTGGGCAAACACACCATGGATTGATTAACCAAGTGATAATCTATATTCAACTTGCAAAAATCGAGTCATGTACATATGAATCTATTTAGAGAGAGAACATACCAATTTTTTCTGACGCCCTAAGGTATCATGCAAAAAAATGTTCGAAGAGGACATGGAAAAGGTAGCAGTTACTTAAAATTGTTCCACCACCTACATAATGTTTTCTCTTACAAACGAATCTAATATATTGTCCACCCTTTCCTATGCAACTCTCAAAAAAATTAAGTCTAATCCAATCTTCTATAGGAAGTTCGCGCCCACTTTACTTGTGAAAATACAAAGTAAATTCCACTTTTCTGAAAATTTATTTTAAGTGGGACTGACAAAAAAATAACTAATTCTCAATCCATTTACAAATTTGCTCGTACACATAAACAAATGTTCAGTGTGTTATTAAAAAAATGTTCATCTAGTCTCCACTACTATTAAACAAGCTAGTTGTGGTAGAAACATTGAATATCAGCCCTTCATTATCTTAGATCTGATGGCCTATATTTGCTTGAAAATGATGTGATTAGCAAATAAAGCATCGTAATTAGCATTCCATAAAATGAACATTGTATCAATCAATCAAATCATCATAATTAGCATTCCAAAAACAAACGTTGTATCAATTTAGTAAAGAACTATAAATACCAATCCAAAAAACAAACATCGTAATTTTGAAGGTTCCAAACAGTTGACTTAATCCCTAGATCTCCGCCCATGTCTCCGCCAACACCTCCTCCAATCCCATGGAGCCCACACAAATCACCCTCCCACCTGATGATGCCCATGCCATTGACGACCACCACACCTATCGTCAACCACCGCTGACCACAGTGCCACCCCCACCCTCACTGCCGCCACCAACTGATGTTGGCCACGCACCGCCGCGCCCACCCGCAAAGCACCATTGTCGTTGACTGCATTGCAACTGTTGCCATTGCCTCATCTGTCGAGCCACTTCCAGAGAGAGGAACAGTGGCGACAGGCGCACGCGGGGGGGGGGGGGGGGGAGGGGGGAGATCCCATGACAAGTGAGGCACATATGTCAAGTTGGGTATTGGGATGCGGGATGGGGTTATTGGGGTCTGCAAAAACAACCATCTCCAAATAACCTGAAAGCAGGTATTTGGGTAGCCCCTGTAACCATTACAAAAAAACAGCGCTTCAGCAGATGCTGTAAAATAGAGCATGCACAAAAAACTTTAATGCACGTGCTAAAAGCAGTATCCCGGGCTGCAAATTTTGGGCTGCGAGCACGCACAAAAACTTTAGCGCACATGCTAAAAGCGGTATCCCTGGCTGTAAATTTTGGGCCATGGATTGTGCGCACTGCAAAATCTGGGCTGCTGCAGGTGGGGCCGCCGGACTGGGCGCCGTGTTTTTGTGTTTTTGTGCATATGGAAAACCTTTTCGTCGCTCCCGCGCGTAAAAAGACTATTTTGGCGCTGTAAAAGAATTATACCTCGCCAAAGCGAAGCGCGTCTGCTAGAGATGCTCTTAGTGGGGAAGATTTTCGGATCCATTGGAGATGCTCTTAGCCGAGTCAGTCATCCTTTGCCTATAAGTACTCTAGTACCGATCAGGATTTAGAGGGCGTCAATTGCCCTGAATCAAAAGGGGGCGGGACGTCAATCTCGATCAAACACACAAGCGATGTGATCTTCACGGAGAATGGGGTTGAGGGCTAACCCATGTGATTTTAACACTTCGAGTGCCATCTGTCGATAGATAGCCATTGTCTCCCTGACCTCCCTTCCCACGGGCGCCGCTCCCCATCTGTCGACATACTGGACCGCAAACTCGCCGGCAGCCCCGGGAACCCCGAGCCGGCGGATCTCCGCGATGCAGCTCTCCACGAGCTCGATCACGTCGCTGGACGACATGGTGTCGCGGTAGCCCCGGCGCAGCACCGCCCTGCAGGCCTCCGCTCCCCGGCCCGCGGCCCCGAACAGGAACTGGCCGCGCGGGAGCGCGGGGCCGACGCAGCTCACCGCCGCGTGGGGCTGGGCCTGGTTGTAGCCCACGACCAGGGCCTCGACGGAGTGGCCGCGGTCGAGCAGCTCGCGCGCGAGGTCGGCGACCGTGGCGGTGTCGGGGTACGGCACCCCGGTCAGCCCCTTCCACCTGCGGCACATCGTCCTCGCGAACCTTGCGCTGCATGCCAAAGCAAAACACGGGCGGGAAGCTGAGGTCAGAAGCCATGGAAGGTGGCCGGGATCGAGCGAGGCGGGTGGAGGTGGATTGGATCTAGCTCGGTGGTTACCGGTTCTGCTGGTTGCCGGAGATGGCGAGAAGCCTGTGGGAGTCGAGGTGCACGATGGGGGTTCCCGACGCCACCACCGCGAATTCCCCCCTCCCCGCGACGCCGATCACGCAGCCGAAGTCGTCGTCCATCGCCGCCGCTCCGATCGATCGATCCTCGCGCTTGCTTGCTGTCTGTGAACTGCTCTGCTGGTGGTCACTCCCCGTGCTTCGCTCGTCCTACTAGTAACTGTCCTGACTCCGGCAGGAAAGTGGCTGGCGAGAGGAGCGTGACTCAGGTCGATCGCTTGGCCTGTGCTCCGGTTCTTCCGTTCCGGTACATGACAAGTCTTGTTTTTGTCTGTTACTCGATCGATCGGTCTATGTGACACTGACACGTCACTGTAGGAGTAAAAGTGCAATTTTCACCGACATGTTCCAACGAGCCGACGGGCAAGGTCACGTCTTTTATTACCGGAAAACTCACGTACTACTACATGCATAGAAAACTCACGTGCATGCATGCATTCATGCATAACCGCGCACGAACACAAGCATCGTCTCTCCTCTCCTCTCCTCTGCTACACGCACGTACTGTAGTACGCAGTACCGTGCTAGCTATTTATTCCCGTCACACTCACATGTACACTCATGCATGCATGCAGCTCCAGGGACCGCATGCGCGCGCTGGAGATCGTCGCTCACATGTCGGCGACGCGGCGCTGCTGCTGCGGGCCGGGGACGAACACGGACTCCGGCTGCGCGCGGATGACCCTGTCCGCCAGCTCCCTCGCCTGCTGGGGGAACGCCAGCGCCTTGGCCGCCTCGTCCAGCTGCTTCAGCACGCTGTTCCCGCCGGTCACGAACACCTCCTCGTCGTTGTTGGCGCCCACGCCGAAGGACAGCAGGGCGAGGTTCCCCTCGTTCCCGGCCACGAACGTCGCCGGGTGGCCCGCGGGGAGCACGATCACCGACCCCACCTTGATCTGGGCCCTCACCTGCCTGTAGCCCCTCGATTTCTCCTGCTCGCCGCCGTGGCCGTGCTCCTCCTCCTCGCTCCTCCTGCCGTGCTCCTGCCCGCGCTCCTCGCTTCTCCTGCCGTGTCCGTGTTCGCGCTCGCGCTCCTGCTCGTGCTCCCGGCGTTCAGAACGGCCGGAGCTGGAGACGTGCGGGCACGCCATCTCGAAGTAGCCGTCGCGCCCCTCCACGACGATGTAGATCCTGGTCGACCGGGTGGTGTACCTCAGCGCCGTCATCGAGCCCTGCATGCATGCACGCACGACGAAACACACACATTGGCTTAGGCGCTTAGGTCCAGCACCAATCCGTCCCGTTGCATGATGCTACAAAACTATCTGTATGTGCGGCGCGGATGCTTTACCCGGGTAATGTTGACGAGGGTGACATCCATGTCGAGCTTGCGGAGGTGGTGGCACTGGTCGCCGGTGATCTGGTGGAACCTGCCGTGCTTGTTCGAGTAGCGGGGCTTCTCGCCGGTGAGGCTGCGCGGCTGGATGTCCTCCTTCTCGGAACCCGACCCGCCGCCACCGCCGCGTCCTCCCCTGGAGCACGACCTGCTCAGCTCCCGTATCTGCTCCTCCGACCCCTCAGATATCTGACCCTCACCTCTGCTCTTCGTCTCGAACACTCTGTCCACATCCTCCCGCTGCCGAGTCTATTGAAACACATGCATGCAGACGGTCAGCGCGTACAAGCATAAGATCGAGCTGAATCAAGCGATGAACAAACAAACAAACAAAAATCAGTGCCGATGGTCAGCGCGTACGTACGTTAAATGCCGCCCGGATAACCTCGTCGCTGAATACGCTGAAGAACGACTGCGGCTGCTCGCCTCCAAACCCAATAGGGGAGAACTCCTACAAACGTATCAAGAACAGATACCAAAAGTAAGTCGTTGCATGCAACGCAGATGGCGGAGGAGCTTGCATGCTGCGGCCATGCATGGCTCACCTGGAAGCTGCCCGGCGTGGAGACGGGGTTGAGGAGCATGACGACCCGGAACCACTTGGAGCGGTGCGTGTTGGCGGAGTACACGATGGACCCGGCCGGGATCACGAACACGTCGCCCTCCCTGACGCAGAACGACTCCCGCTTCCCGTTCCTCAGCAGCACCAGCACGCCCTCGCCTTCCCTCACGAAGGCGATCTCGTCGGCGTCGTAGTGGCTGGGCTGCAGGAACGCGCGCGGCGCCGCGTCGAGGCACGCCACGCGGTAGTCGCCGATGGAGCCCCGGAGCAGCTCGTGGTCGAACCGCTCCAGCACCTTGAAGTGGCCGTGCCGCGACTTGGCCCACTCCCGGAAGCTCTCCTCGCCGAAGTGGTACGGCCGGCCACTTTCGCCGGACCGCCTTTCGTCGCCCCCTTCTTGCCACCTCCTACTACCCCTACCTTCGTCCTCGGCATCCCACGACGCGAACGAGAGGGAGAGGCACAGGGAGAGGACGAGGGCTAGCGCTAGCCATGGCGATCTTACTACCGTGGACTTCATGGTGATCGATGTTGGTGATCAGTGACGAGTTGGCTTATTGGATGAGTTGGTGATCTAGCTCCGGGCAAGTGATGGTATATATAGCGGGTGGCGATGCGGCGAGGAGGCCAGGTGTAGGTCGGGGTGTGTACGTGGTGAAGAAGCGCCGCATGCACGGCGCCATGGTGGCATGCGCCATGCATGCGATGCGAGATAGCTGGCCTCCATCTGCAGAGAACGGACAACGTTGATTGAGATAGGAACAAGCCGAGCAGGGATGGGATAGCTCGGCGACGATCTTTTGCATCGGCGGAATGAAATTTTCTTTTGCTGGGAGCTATGCTCCAAGTTGAAGCTACTACACACCTGCAAGAGCCTTATCGATGCATTTATGTATCTTGTCACTACATGCATGCGTGCATGCTTGGGGTTTAATCCACGATCAACCCGCATGCATGGTTTTCTTTATGTAACTATATATCAGGTGCCTGAAAAATTTATAGTTTGTTTAATTCATATCTAGATGTTTTTAAGGATGTCACGTCTAAACTCCCACAAATAACGCAGCAACAAGGAAAAAAATTGGGACAAAAAAATAGACCACAAACATAGTGAACATCAGGTTAGATGTGACATACAGACCCAAAATAATTTATTCACGGCAGTCATCTATTCTAGTTCATCCGAGCTCGCCAGAGAAGATGGACCTCGCTGGAAAAAGTCATACCCCCACCATCTATCTTAGGGGGAAGTCATGGCCTCACTAGGGGGAGTCACGACCCCATTATCTATCACTAGTAGGAAAAGGGGCTTTTACCCCGGTTTGTAAGGGCCTTTTGTCCCGGTTTTCGAACCGGGACTAAAGGGTCGTTACTAAAGCCCTAACCCTTTAGTCCCGGTTCTTACACGAATCGGGACAGAAGGTCCTCCACGTGGCCGCTGCTGCCAGCCCAGGCAGGGGGGCCTTTGGTCCCGGTTGGTGCCACCAACCGGGACCAATAGGCAGGACCTTTTGTCCCGGTTGGTGTCACCAACCGGGACCAATAGGCATCCACGCGTCAGCAGCTGGCAGGAGTTGAGGTTTTTGTTTTTTTTTTGAAAGGGGGTGGTTTAGGGGTTTTGGGGGGTTAATTTAGGTGTTTCATCTATTGTGTTAGCTAGCTAATTAATAGAGAGAAGTGTCCTCTCTTATCTCCGTGCTTGGTCGACGCTACGTACTATATACATATGGAGAGGACTAGACACGCTAGCTAGTAATCAAATGAAGGAAACAGAAGATCGTCATGAACATATGCATACAGAGAGAAGTGATATCGACCACCTCTCCTTCTCCGAGAGATTGGTCGAACAACAAGTTCTCGTATATCTATCCGACACTACCGGCTACATATATACAATAATTATCTCTTACAATACAATCTCCTAATTAAATTGTAGGAACACAGGGTCCACATAGTATTCTCCGTTTTCAGCGATCACGTGGTCAAGGAAGAATGCCGCCAATTCCTCTTGAATTCCTCGCATACGATCTGGTGCTAGGAGTTCATCCCGCTTTCAAAACATCTAATTTGAAGAAGGGGGTCAATACATATATATATGAATAAACGAAACTCAACACAAATGATGGTAATAAAATAAAATTGTGAATATTATTGCTTACGCACTTCATATTGTACTTCAGTGTAGCCCCGCTCACAGGTCGTGTAGCGGATGGACTCGCAAACGTAGTATCCACAGTAATTATTCCCGGGTTCCTGCCACAACCACTTTACAAGAAATAGAGGTCAATCAAACTGATAAGCAAGCATGCTAAATGGTATTGATGAAACTAGCGCTTGAATCACTAGGAGATGCGCGGAACATGCTACTATAGTACTTACTTTCGGGTGTTTAAATTGCAGCTTCTTCGGCAGTCCCGGAGCTTTTGTGGTGAATTTTCTCCAAACCCTGTCAGACAAAGAAAACAATTACTTGATATCAGGAAATGAACAAAGTTGCTGATATAGTGGATAATGATCGATTTAACTTACTTCTCGAGCATTTGAGTCATGTTCGCATAGTCCTGGAGATCTTTTCGTCTCGAGTCTAAGACGGTTACTACTCCCTGCTCAAGCTTAATCTCTAGGAGAATATAGTGGAAGCTGCGCATGCATGCATAAGTCATCAATTACATTACCATAACCTGGACTAATAAGGGAAACCGAATATGCACAAGACAGTAACACTCACTTGAAGTTGTAAGGAAAGTGTATTATATCTTTGTTTTGATTTAATACCAACGATTGTAGCAAGTTGGCCTCGGCTTCTTTGGGATGCTTTTCAACCGTATATGCATCTATGAGATTTGTGTTAATGAACCCAATATCACCGATTTGTCTTTTCTTCAATTCGGCGATCTTCAATCTGCATAATATAGTGAGGATAATTATAAATACATGCAATGAAAGAGTTGACCTATATAGAGAGACTTAATGACAGAAGTAGTACTACTTACAGACAGTAGCAAGTGATCGTTGTTTTATCGAGGGCCTTTTGATTGTAATTCAGCGTCAAAGTATTCCTCCCCCCAGACTCTCTGCAGGTTTTCATGTACCAATCATGTAATCTTCGCATCATCGTTGTTAGAGATCTTTCATCTTTGACGAGAGACTTCCCGTAATGGTATTTGTGTTCGTCCACCTCCATGATTTCATAATGTACATCGTCGGGCAGGTAATCTCCAAGATTGCTATAACCGGGCACCATCCTCGGATCATTAGCGACGATGTCTTTTGACACCTTGAGCGGGGGGCACGATTGGCTCGCTTGTTCGCCGAGCTGGGCAATTTTTTCCTAGCTCGTCGTTCTTTTAACCTTTGATCACTGACAGTACTTCCCGACCGCTCCGCTTCGGCATATGTCTTTGCAAGAATGCGCTCATAGTTGCCTCTCGGCGGAGACTTTGGTGGTTTTGTCAGGGCAGCCAGAGTGCGCTTTGCTTTCACCGGATCTACCTTCTCCTCCGGAGGTGGATGTTTCTTTGCTTTCACCCCTTCAAAGAAGTTTTTCACTTCAGCTCGCACGATCTTCCTGGTTTCCTCCTCGGTCCTCTCGTATGGTAACTTCTCTGGAGTCTTCAGAGAAGGACCGAATCTGTATTGCCTCCCGCCTCTGGCAGCTGTACTGCTAGACGCCGGCAGAGCAGACGGAGCGGCTGCGGCTGTCTTCTTTCCTTGCTTACGAGGTAGAGGAGAAGGACTACGATGCGCCGGAGCAGCCGCAGCGGCGGCGGGTCTCTTCCGCCCTTGCTGACGAGGCGGAGAAGGAGGAGGCTGGCTGCTCTGGCGCGCCGGCGCAGGCGGAGAAGGAGGCGGAGTGCCGCCACGCGCCGGAGAAGGAGGCTGAGTGCCCTGATCACTCGTCGGAGGAGGAGGCGGAGGAGGAGGCGGAGTGCCCTTACTCGTCGGAGCCATCCAGTTCGGAAGCTTGATGAGCTCCTTCCGCCATAGGCATGGAGTCTTCAGAGCAGAACCCAGCCGAGTCTCCCCTTCACCGGTAGGGTGGTCAAGCTGGAGCTCCTCAAATCCCTCCGTTATTTCATCCACCATCACCCTAGCATATCCTTCTGGAATCGGCCGGCAGTGGTAGGTTGCGCCGGGTTCAGGAGATAAAATAGAGCCAACAACCGCCTTGACTTTGAAGTTCTGCCATTCCGCCATAAGGTGGCAATGTTGAGACTCCGTGATAGCATCCACGGGGTAGCTAGCAGGAGCCGCATGCTCCAGCTGAAGCAGCTCGGTGAAAGCCACGCTGCTTCTCCGATGAGATGGCGGTGTAGCTTCGGGGGCAGTTTCGGCATGTCGATTGCCGTCTCATTCCTCTAGCGCTTGAACCCTTTCGTGCAGCTTCTGAATTTGGATCTGCTCCACTTTTTTCCTCCTCTCCTGGCTTTTGTAACCGCCCGCGTCCGGGAAACCAGCCTTCCACGGAACGGAGCCTGGCGTGCCTCGTGTCCGTCCAGGGTGCTCAGGATTCCCGAGGGCCATTGTGAGCTCGTCGTTCTCTCTGTCTGGAACGAACGTCCCTTCCTGCGCTGCATCGATATATTGCTGAATCTTCTTGACTGGTATTCTCAAAAGCTCGTTCGTCCAAACGCACCTCCCTGATACAGGGTCCAAGGTTCCGCCAGCCCCGAAGAACCAAGTCCGGCAACGGTCTGTCCAGGTCATTGTCTGTGGTTCGATCCCTTTTTCAAGCAGATCATTCTCAGCCCTGGCCCACTTAGGTCGGGCTTTGAGGTAGCCACCTGACCCCGTGCGATGGTGAAGCTTCTTCTTCGCAGCATTCTTCTTGTTTGTCGCTGACATCTTCTTACTCTTTTCCGATTTCTTGTGGGCCACAAATGCGGGCCAGTGATCTCTGATCTTCTCATACTGGCCGATGAATTCTGGTGTCTCTTCTTTGTCGACAAACGTTTTCAGCTCATTCTTCCACCTCCTGAATAGGTCTGCCATCTTCTTAAGAGCATGAGACTTGATTAATTGCTCTTTAACTGGCTTCTCCGGATCCTCCTCTGGCGGTAGGGTGAAATTTGCCTTCAGCTCAGTCCAAAGATCATCTTTCTGCATATCATTGACATAAGACACCTCAGGGTCTTCCTTCTTAGGCTTATACCATTGGTGGATGCTGATCGGGATCTTGTCCCTAACTAGAACCCCGCACTGAGCAGCAAATGCATCCTTTGTCCGGATGGGTTCAATCGGTTGGCCGTCGCGCGCGATTGCTGTGATCTCAAACCTTTCATCCGAGCGCAACTTTCTCTTCGGGCCTCGTCTCTTTACCGCAGTTGTGCTCGATCCGGAGGGCTAGAAAAAAAAAGACGAGTGTTAATTAATATATGTACATACCAAAACAATGAATGCATCAATTAGCTAGTCAGCACAGGCTTAACTAATATATTTACCTGGCCGGACTCTGTTCGGTCACCGGAGCCGTCACCACGGGCTCCTTCTTGCACCAGCATTGGGTCACCGGAGCCATCATAATCATGTCTTTCCTCCTCCACTCTTCGATCACCGTAGCCTGCTTCTTCACCCTGTTCTTCCAGACCATCATTGTCGTTAAGATACGACAAGATATCACCTCCGGCTAAGATTATGTCCCCTAACACCTCTTCTGCTTGCTCGTCTCGTCCGTGCTCCATTGTTTCTGCAAATATTACAACATGGCAATTATTACACAAACATGACAGCAGGTGGATATATTAGTGCAAACGTAGGCCTATCTTATTCCGGGTTTGGGGTGGCCTCGGCAACGCTTCAAGGGTAGGGGCGCGGCGGGAGGGGGTAGGAGACCGACATCGTTTTTTTCTAGGGTTTGGGTGTCCTTGAGAGTTTTGGTCGAGCGAGAGGGCCGGGGGTGCTCCCGTGGTATAAGTTATCACCGTCGAGAGGGGGTATAAATATCGACCGTCCATCATGTCGATATCTGGGAGGGAGTTATATATATCGACAACGACGACATACATACATGGGAAAATAATGTTATCGGGGAGGGGGTATATCGACCCCCCCCCCACGTGTTGAAGTTATCGGGAGGGGGTTATATCGACAACGACGACATACGTCCATGGGAAAATAATATTATCGGGGAGGGGGTATATCAACCCCCCATCGTGTTGAAGTTAACGGGAGAGGGGTATATCGACGACGACAGACCCGATAAAACATAAGAAAACGAAGAAGAAATAAAAAGAGGAGAAGAAGAAAAGGAATAGAGGAGAAGATCGAAGAAAAAAAGAAGAAAAAAAGAGGAGAAGAAGAAAGGAATAGAGGAGAGAAGAAGAAAAAATAGAATTTTTTCTATTTTTTCTTCTTCTCTTCTATTCCTTTCTTCTTCTCCTCTTCTTTTTCTTCTTTTTTCCTCTTCTTATTTATTTCTCCTCTTCTTCCTCTCCTCTTCTTCTCCTTTCTTCCTCTTCTTATTTTCCTTTTTCCTCTCATTCATAAAAAAATGTTCAAATAGAAAATTTCGAAAAAAGTAAAGGTTTTGCCTAATGCATTGTTCATATGAATATACAAACATTTGCATATTCTACAATAATTAATATCACCAAAAAAATCTATGAACAGAAAAAAATCCTAACTTTTCTAAAAATCTATCTTTTGCATATATACATGAACATATATATATACACAGAGAACATATATACATACATATACTCATACATGAACATATCATCATATATATGAACATACATTTTCTTTGCATATGCATATGAACATACATTTTCTTTGCATATGCATATGAACATACATACATACATTTTTCTTTCATATGAACATACATACATACATTTTCTTTGCATATGACCATACATACATTTTTCTTTGCATATGACCATTCATACATTTTCTTTGCATATGCTTTGCATATAAACATACATACATATGAACATACATACATACATATAAACATAACATACATACACAAAAAATTCTAAAAATCTGCCTAAAAAATTCTAAAAATCTGCCTAAAAAAATTATATGAAAAAAAAGCATACATCATCCATCCATCCATCCATCCATATAATGAACATATACATCATCCATCCATCCATATAATCAACATATGCGTATGAAAAAAAATTATATGAAAAAATTATATGAAGAGGATCGAGGGGACAGGGAGGAAAGGGGGTCGCCGGAGCCGGACCGAACAGGGAGGAGGGGCGGCGTCGAGGCAGGGGCGGCAGTGGGGGCGGGCGCCGGCGACGACGACAATGGTGGGGGCGGGCCGGGGCGCAGGGGCGCGGCCGTGCATGCTCGGGACGGGGCAGGGGCACGGGGAGACGGGGATGGCGGCCGGCGGCGGCGACGGCGACGAGGAGCGCACGAGCGATTTGGGCAGCCTGGCGGCGGGGGCAACTGGCGAGGGAGGCGAGGGAGATGTGAAATTTTCACAAGTCCTGGTTATATAGCAAGGGCATTGGTCCCGGTTCGTGGCACCAACCGGGGCCAATGCCCCCCTTTAGTCCCGGTTGGTGCCACCAACCGGGACCAAAGGTCCCTTTTCAGTAGCCCAAAGGGCGGGAACCGGCGGCCTTTGGTCCCGGTTGGTGGCACCAACCGGGACTAAAGGGGGGGCATGGGTCCCGGTTGGTGCCACGAACCGGGACCAAAGGGCCTTGCACAGCGGCGTGGTGGTGGGAGTTTAGTCCCACCTCGCTAGCTGAGAGAGAGCCGCACCTGTTTATAAGGTGCGGTGCGCCTGAGCTATCGAGCTCCTCTCTAAAGTAGGCTTACGGGCCTAACCTCTCTGTACATGCCTGTGGGCCTACTGGGCCTTCTGCGGGCCTGAATCCTGGCCCATGGATGGGTTTCTAGTCGTATTCAGGCCGTGGTGGCCCAGTAGGTGGCATAATTTTTATTGTGTGCCTGTTTTTTTGTTTTCTTTTTTGCTTTATTTATTTTGTTTTGTTTCTACTTACAACAAAAAACTTATTTATTTTATTTTATTTTGTTTCTAATTACTTATTTATTTTACTTTATGATAATTCTTTTTGCTATTAAAGTTTCTATCAAAAAAAGTTCTTTATGAAAATTCTTTTTGCTGTATTTAGTTTTTTTGTTTTCTTTTTTGCTTTATTTATTTTGTTTTGTTTCTACTTACAACAAAAAACTTATTTATTTTATTTTATTTTGTTTCTAATTACTTATTTATTTTACTTTATGATAATTCTTTTTGCTATTAAAGTTTCTATCAAAAAAAGTTCTTTATGAAAATTCTTTTTGCTTTTAATGATTTTGAACAGAAAATACTTCGATAATTTTAGTTGCATCAATTTTATATGATTTTAGTTTCAATAATAATAGAGGTTTCTTATAATGTTTTGAACAGAAAATACTTTGTTAATTTTAGTTTCATAAATTTTATTAAAGTTTATTTTATTTTGTCGGAACACAAGAAGTCCAGAGTTGTAATAAGTTATTAAAAATAAAAAAGAGGCGCAATGCTCGTTGATTTGCTTCAAGCCTTTCGGAATAGTGTAGACTGCACTGCACATAGCTCCATGCAGTCTACCTTATTCCTCAAGGCTTGAAGCTAAGCAACGTTAGCATTGCGCCTCTTCTTCATCGTCTCTGCACTCAGGGCTTATAAACCGCTCCTAGTGCCTCTCAGCTAGCGAGGTGGGACTAAAAAACTGCTTAGTAAGAAACTCTAGTACCGGTTCGTGCCACGAACAGGTACTAAAGGTGCTCGTGGGGCCACAGCCTCATTAGTACCGGTTCGTGGCACCAACAGGGACCAAAGGGTGGAATTGGTCCCGGTTCGTGCCACCAACCGGGACCAATGGCCTTGCACAGCGGCGTGGTGGTGAGTTTAGTCCCACCTCGCTAGCTAAGAGAGAGCCGCACCTGTTTATAAGGTGCGGTGCGCCTGAGCTGTCGAGCTCCTCTCTAAAGCAGGCTTACGGGCCTAACCTCTCTGTACATGCCTGTGGGCCTACTGGGCCTTCTGCGGGCCTGAATCCTGGCCCATGGATGGGTTTCTAATCGTATTCAGGCCGTGGTGGCCCAGTAGGTGGCATAATTTTTAATTTTTGGCCTGTTATTTTTCATGCATTTACTAATTATTTTGAGCTATAAGACCCTAAAATTGAAAAGCATTTCAAATGAACTCTAAAAAGGTTGAAAGTTGGCATGGTATCATTATTTCATCCGCATAGCATGTGCAAGAAAGTTGAGAGGGTTACGGCAAAAACTAGATGCACTTCTTGTACAAAACAGACAATGGTATCATACTCGTCTATTACAAAGTTGGCATGGTATCATCATAATAGTTGCGGGAGAAAGTCCTCACTTTTTCTTCGCTTGTGTCATTTGCTTATTGCGCCGTAACCATGGATAATCTTCATCGTTTATCAGGATGCTTGGGTCAGCCTTGACTTTGAAGGGAGGAATTTCATGAAACTTTTCATAATCTTCAGACATGTCTGTCTTGCCCTCCACTCCCACAATGTCCCTTTTTCCTGAAAGAACTATGTGGCGCTTTGGCTCATCGTATGATGTATTCGCTTCCTTATCTTTTCTTTTCCTCGGTCTGGTAGACATGTCCTTCACATAGATAACCTGTGCCACATCATTGGCTAGGACGAACGGTTCGTCAGTGTACCCAAGATTGTTCAGATCCACTGTTGTCATTCCGTACTGTGGGTCTACCTGTACCCCACCTCCTGACAGATTGACCCATTTGCACTTAAACAAAGGGACCTTAAAATCATGTCCGTAGTCAAGTTCCCATATGTCCATTATGTAACCATAATATGTGTCCTTTCCCCTCTCGGTTGCTGCATCAAAGCGGACACCGCTGTTTTGGTTGGTGCTCTTTTGATCTTGGGCGATCGTGTAAAATGTATTCCCATTTATCTCGTATCCTTTGTAAGTCAATACAGTCGAAGATGGTCCCCTGGACAACGAGTACAACTCATCACAAACAGTGGTGTCACCTCTGAGACGTGTTTCCAACCAACTGCTGAAAGTCCTGATGTGTTCACATGTAATCCAGTCGTCACACTGCTCCGGGTGTTTGGAGCGCAGACTGTTCTTGTGTTCATCGACATACGGGGTCACCAAGGTAGAGTTCTGTAGAACTGTGTAGTGTGCTTGAGACCAAGAATATCCGTCCTTGCATATTATTGAGTCCCCTCCAAGCGTGCCTTTTCCAGTCAGTCTTCCCTCATACCGCGATTTAGGGAGACCTATCTTCTTAAGGCCAGGAATGAAGTCAACACAAAACCCAATGACATCCTCTGTTTGATGGCCCATGGAGATGCTTCCTTCTGGCCTAGCGCGGTTACGGACATATTTCTTTAGGACTCCCATGAACCTCTCAAAGGGGAACATATTATGTAGAAATACGGGCCCCAGAATGACAATCTCGTCGACTAGATGAACTAGGACGTGCGTCATGATATTGAAGAACGATGGTGGGAACACCAGCTCGAAACTGACAAGACATTGCGCCACATCACTCCTTAGCCTTGGTATGATTTCTGGATCGATCACCTTCTGAGAGATTGCATTGAGGAATGCACATAGCTTCACAATGGCTAATCGGACGTTTTCTGGTAGAAGCCCCCTCAATGCAACCGGAAGCAGTTGCGTCATAATCACGTGGCAGTCATGAGACTTTAGGTTCTGGAACTTTTTCTCTGGCATATTTATTATTCCCTTTATATTCGACGAGAAGCCAGTCGGGACCTTCATACTGAGCAGGCATTCAAAGAAGATTTCTTTCTCTTCTTTCGTAAGAGCGTAGCTGGCAGGACCTTCATACTGCTTCGGAGGCATGCCATATTTTTCGTGCAAACGTTGCAGGTCCTCCCGTGCCTTAGGTGTATCTTTTGTCTTCCCATACACGCCCAAGAAGCCTAGCAGGTTCACGCAAAGGTTCTTCGTCACGTGCATCACGTCGATTGAAGAGCGGACCTCTAGCTCTTTCCAGTAGGGTAGGTCCCAAAATATAGATTTCTTCTTCCACATGGGTGCGTGTCCCTCAGCGTCATTCGGAACAGCTAGTCCGCCGGGACCCTTTCCAAAGATTACGTGTAAATCATTGACCATAGCAAGTACGTGATCACCTGTACGCATGGCGGGCTTCTTCTGGTGATCTGCCTCGCCTTTGAAATGCTTGCCTTTCTTTCGACATTGATGGTTGGTCGGAAGAAATCGACGATGGCCCAGGTACACATTCTTCCTGCTTTTGTCCAGGTATATACTTTCAGTGTCATCTAAATAGTGCGTGCATGCGTGGTATCCCTTGTTTGTCTGTCTTGAAAGGTTACTGAAAGCGGGCCAATCGTTGATGGTTACAAACAGCAACGCGTGCAGGTTAAATTCCTCCTGTTTGTGCTCATCCCACGTACGTACACCGTTTCCATTCCACAGCTGTAAAAGTTCTTCAACTAATGGCCTTAGGTACACATCAATGTAGTTGCCGGGTTGCTTAGGGCCTTGGATGAGAACTGGTATCATAATGAACTTCCGCTTCATGCACATCCAAGGAGGAAGGTTATACATACATAGAGTCACGGGCCAGGTGCTGTGATTGCTGCTCTGCTCCCCGAAAGGATTAATGCCATCCGCGCTTAAACCAAACCATACGTTCCTTGGGTCAGCTGCAAACTCAGCCCAGTACTTGTTGGGGAACGTAGTAATTTCAAAAAAATTCTACGCACACGAATATCATGGTGATGCATAGCAACGAGAGGGGAGAGTGTTGTCCATGTACCCTCGTAGACCGAAAGCGGAAGCGTTAACACAACGCGGTTGATGTAGTCGTACGTCTTCACGATCCGACCGATCAAGTACCGAACGCACGGCACCTCCGAGTTCAGCACACGTTCAGCTCGATGACGTCCCTCGAACTCCGATCCAGCCGAGTGTTGAGGGAGAGTTTCGTCAGCACGACGGCGTGGTGACAATGTTGATGTTCTACCGACGCAGGGCTTCGCCTAAGCACCGCTACGATATTATCGAGATGTAATATGATGGAAGGGGGCACCGCACATGGCTAAGAGATCAATGATCAATTGTTGTGTCTATGGGGTGTCCCCCTGCCCCCGTATATAAAGGAGCAAGGGGAGGCAGCCGGCCAAGGAGGAGGGCGCGCCAAGGGGGGAGTCCTACTCCCACCGGGAGTAGGACTCCTCCTTTCCTTGTTGGAGTAGGAAAAGGGAAGGGAGAAGGAGAAAGAAGGAAGGGGGCGCCCCCCTCCCTAGTCCAATTCGGACTAGTCCATGGGGAGGGGTGCGGCCACCCTTTGGGGCCTTTCTCTCCTTTCCCGTATGGCCCATTAAGGCCCAATACGAATTACCGTAACTCTCCGGTACTCCGAAAAATACCCGAATCACTCGGAACCTTTCCGATGTCCGAATATAGTCGTCCAATATATCGATTTTTACGTCTCGACCATTTCGAGACTCCTCGTCAAGTCCCTGATCTCATCCGGGACTCTGAACTCCTTCGGTACATCAAAACACATAAACTCATAATATAACCGTCATCTAACTTTAAGCGTGCGGACCCTACGGGTTCGAGAACTATGTAGACATGACCGAGACACGTCTCCGGTCAATAACCAATAGCGGAACCTAGATGCTCATATTGGCTCCCACATATTCTACGAAGATCTTTATCGGTCAGACCGCATAACAACATACGTTGTTCCCTTTGTCATCGGTATGTTACTTGCCCGAGATTCGATCGTCGGTATCTCAATACCTAGTTCAATCTCGTTTCCGGCAAGTCTCTTTACTCGTTCCGTAATACATCATCTCATAACAAACTCATTTGTTGCAATGCTTGCAAGGCTTAAGTGATGTGCATTACCGAGAGGGCCCAGACATACCTCTCCGACAATCGGAGTGACAAATCCTAATCTCGAAATACGCCAACCCAACAAGTACCTTCGGAGACACCTGTAGAGCACCTTTATAATCACCCAGTTATGATGTGACGTTTGGTAGCACACAAAGTGCTCCTCCGGTAAACGGGAGTTGCATAATCTCATAGTCATAGGAACATGTATAAGTCATGAAGAAAGCAATAGCAACATACTAAAACGATCGAGTGTTAAGCTAACGGAATGGGTCAAGTCAATCACATCATTCTCCTAATGATGTGATCCCGTTAATCAAATGACAACTCATGTCTATGGCTAGGAAACATAACCATCTTTGATCAACGAGCTAGTCAAGTAGAGGCATACTAGTGACACTCTGTTTGTCGATGTATTCACACATGTATCATGTTTCCGGTTAATACAATTCTAGCATGAATAATAAACATTTATCATGATATAAGGAAATAAATAATAACTTTATTATTGCCTCTAGGGCATATTTCCTTCAGTCTCCCACTTGCACTAGAGTCAATAATCTAGTTCACATCGCCATGTGATTTAACATCAATAGTTCACATCACCATGTGATTAACACCCATAGTTCACATCGTCATGTGACCAACACCCAAAGGGTTTACTAGAGTCAGTAATCTAGTTCACATCGCTATGTGATTAACACCCAAAGAGTACTAAGGTGTGATCATGTTTTGCTTGTGAGGTAATTTTAGTCAACGGGTCTGTCACATTCAGATTCGTAAGTATTTTGCAAATTTCTATGTCTACAATGCTCTGCACGGAGCTACTCTAGCTAATCGCTCCCACTTTCAATATGTATCTAGACCAGGACTTAGAGTCATCTAGATTAGTGTCAAAACTTGCATCGACGTAACCCTTTATGACGAACCTTTTGTCACTTCCATAATCGAGAAACATATCCTTATTCCAGTAAGGATAATTTTGACCGTTGTCCAGTGATCTACTCCTAGATCACTATTGTACTCCCTTGCCAAAATCAGTGTAGGGTATACAATAGATCTGGTACACAGCATGGCATACTTTATAGAACCTATGGCCGAGGCATAGGGAATGACTTTCATTCTCTTTCTATCTTCTACCATGGTCAGGCTTTGAGTCTTACTCAATTTCACACCTTGTAACATAGGTAAGAACTCTTTCTTTGACTGTTCCATTTTGAACTACTTCAAAATCTTGTCAAGGTATGTACTCATTGAAAAAACTTATCAAGCGTTTTGATCTATCTCTATGATCTTGATGCTCAATGTGTAAGCAGCTTCACTGAGGTCTTTCTTTGAAAAACTCCTTTCAAACACTCCTTTATGCTTTGCAGAATAATTCTACATTATTTTCGATCAACAATATGTCATTCACATATACTTATCAGAAATGTTGTAGTGCTCCCACTCACTTTCTTGTAAATACAGGCTTCACCGCAAGTCTGTATAAAACTATATCCTTTGATCAACTTATCAAAGCGTATATTCCAACTCCGAGATGCTTGCACCAGTCCATAGATGGATCGCTGGATTTTGCATATTTTGTTAGCACCTTTAGGATTGACAAAACCTTCTGGTTGCATCATATACAACTCTTCTTTAATGAATCCATCAAGGAATGCAGTTTTGTTTATCCATTTGCCAGATTTCATAAAATACGGCAATTGCTAACATGATTCGGACAGACTTAAGCATCGCTGCGAGTGAGAAAATCTCATCGTATTCAACACTTTGAACTTTGTCAAAAACCTTTTTTCCGACAAGTCTAGCTTTGTAGATAGTAACACTACTATCAGCGTCCGTCTTCCTCTTGAAGATCCATTTAATCTCAATGGCTCGCCGATCATTGGGCAAGTCAATCAAAGTCCATACTTTGTTCTCATACATGGATCTCATCTCAGATTTCATGGCCTCAAGCCATTTTGCGGAATCTGGGCTCACCATCGCTTCTTCATAGTTCGTAGGTTCGTCATGGTCTAGTAACATAACCTCCAGAACAGGATTACCGTACCACTCTGGTGCGGATCTTACTCTGGTTGACCTACAAGGTTCAGTAATAACTTGATCTGAAGTTCCATGATCATCATCATTAACTTCCTCACTAATTGTTATAGGCGTCACAGAAACTGGTTTCTGTGATGAACTACTTTCCAATAAGGGAGCAGGTACAATTACCTCATCAAGTTCTCCTTTCCTCCCACTCACTTCTTTCGAGAGAAACTCCTTCTCTAGAAAGGATCCATACTTAGCAACGAATGCCTTGCCTTCGGATCTGTGATAGAAGGTGTACCCAACTGTCTCCTTTGGGTATCCTATGAAGACACATTTCTCCGATTTGGGTTTGAGCTTATCAGGATGAAACTTTTTCACATAAGCATCGCAACCTCAAACTTTAAGAAACGAGAACTTTGGTTTCTTGCCAAACCACAGTTCATAAGATGTCGTCTCAACGGATTTAGATGGTACCCTATTTAACGTGAATGTAGCTGTCTCTAATGCATAACCCCAAAACGATAGTGGTAGATCGGTAAGAGACATCATATATCGCACCATATCTAATAAAGTACGGTTACGATGTTCGGACACACCATTACACTATGGTGTTCCAGGTGGCGTGAGTAGTGAAAACTATTTCACATTGTTTTAACTGAAGGCCAAACTCGTAACTCAAATATTTGTCTCCACGATCAGATCGTAGAAACCTTATTTTCTTGTCACGATGATTTTCCACTTCACTTTGAATTTTTTTGAACTTTTCAAATGCTTCAGACTTATGTTTCATCAAGTAGATATACCCATATCTGCTCAAATCATCTGTGAAGGTCAGAAAATAACGATACCCGCCGCGAGCCTCAACACTCATTGGATCGCATACATCAGTATGTATTATTTCCAATAAGTCAGTTGCTCGCTCCATTGTTCCGGAGAACAGAGTCTTAGTCATCTTGCCCATAAGGCATGGTTCGCAAGCATCAAGTGATTCATAATCAAGTGATTCCAAAATCCCATCAGCATGGAGTTTCTTCATGCGCTTTACACCAATATGACCTAAACGGCAGTGCCACAAATAAGTTGCACTATCATTATTAACTTTGCATCTTTTGGCTTCAATATTATGAATATGTGTATCACTACGATCGAGATCCAACAAACCATTTTCATTGGGTGTATGACCATATAAGGTTTTATTCATGTAAACAGAACAACAATTATTCTCTAACTTAAATGAATAAACGTATTGCAACAAACATGATCAAATCATATTCATGCTCAACGCAAACACCAAATAACACTTATTTAGGTTCAACACTAATCCCGAAAGTGTAGGGAGCGTGCGATGATGATCATATCAATCTTGGAACCACTTCCAACACACATCGTCACTTCACCCTTAACTAGTCTCTGTTCATTCCGCAACTCCTGTTTTGAATTAATACTCTTAGTAACTGAACCAGTATCAAATACCGAGGGGTTTCTATGAACACTAGTAAAATACACATCAATAATATGTATATCAAATATACCTTTGTTCACTTTGCCATCCTTCTTATCCACCAAATAGTTGGGGTAGTTCCGCTTCCAGTGAGTAGAAGCACTTAGTCTCAGGCTTAGGACCAGACTTAGGCTTCTTCACTTGAGCAGCAACTTGCTTGCCGTTCTTCTTGAAGTTCCCCTTCTTCCCCCCTTTTCTTGAAACTAGTGGTCTCGTCAACCATCAACACTTGATGTTTTTCTTGATTTCTACCTTCGTCGATTTCAGCATCACGAAGAGCTCGGGAATTACTTTCGTCATCCCTTGCATACTATAGTTCATCACGAAGTTCTACTAACTTGGTGATGGTGACTAGAGAATTCTGTCAATCACTATTTTATCTGGAAGATTAACTCCCACTTGATTCAAGCGATTGTAGTACCCAGACAATCTGAGCACATGCTCACTGCTTGAGTTATTCTCCTCCATCTTTTAGCTATAGAACTTGTTGGAGACTTTATATCTCTCAACTCGGGTATTTGCTTGAAATATTAACTTCAACTCCTGGAGCATCTCATATGGTCCATGACGTTCAAAACGACTTTGAAGTCCCGATTCTAAGCCGTTAATCATGGTGCACTAAACTATCAAGTAGTCATCATATTGAGCTAGCCAAACGTTCATAACGTCTGCATCTGCTCCTGCAATAGGTTTGTCACCTAGCGGTGCATCAATTACATAATGTTTCTGTGCAGCAATGAGGATAATCCTCAGATCATGGATCCAATCCGCATCTTTGCTACTAACATAATTTTTCTCTAGGAACATATCAAAAATAAACACAGGGAAGCAACAACGCGAGCTATTGATCTACAAAATAATTTGCAAAATACTATCAGGACTAAGTTCATGATAAATTTAAGTTCAATTAATCATATTACTTAAGAACTCCCACTTAGATAGACATCCCTCTAATCATCTAAGTTATTACGTGATCCAAATCAACTAAACCATAACCGATCATCACGTGAAATGGAGTAGTTTTCAATGGTGAACATCACTATGTTGATCATATCTACTATATGATTCACGCTTGACCTTTCGGTCTCAGTGTTCCGAGGCCATATCTGCATATGCTAGGCTCGTCAAGTTTAACCTGAGTATTCTGCGTGTGCAAAAACTGGCTTGCACCCGTTGTAGATGGACGTAGAGCTTATCACACCCGATCATCACGTGGTGTCTGGGCACGACGAACTTTGGCAACGGTGCATACTCAGGGAGAACACTTTTATCTTGAAATTTAGTGACAGATCATCTTATAATGCTACTGTCAATCAAAGCAAGATAAGATGCATAAAAGATAAACATCACATGCAATCAAATATAAGTGATATGATATGGCCATCATCATCTTGTGCTTGTGATCTCCATCTCCGAAGCACCGTCATGATCACCATCGTCACCGGCGCGACACCTTGATCTTCATCGTAGCATCGTTGTCGTCTCGCCAACTATTGCTTCTACGACTATCGCTACCGCTTAGTGATAAAGTAAAACAATTACATGGTGATTGCATTGCATATAATAAAGCGACAACCATATGGCTCCTGCCAGTTGCCGATAACTCGGTTACAAAACATGATCATCTCATACAATAAAATTCAGCATCATGTCTTGACCATATCACATCACAACATGCCCTGCAAAAACAAGTTAGACGTCCTCTACTTTGTTGTTGCAAGTTTTACGTGGCTGCTACGGGCTTAGCAAGAACCGTTCTTACCTACGCATCAAAACCACAACGATAGTTTGTCAAGTTGGTGTTGTTTTAACCTTCACAAGGACCGGGCGTAGCCACACTCGGTTCAACTAAAGTGAGAGAGACAGACACCCGCCAGTCACCTTTAAGCAACGAGTGCTCGCAACGGTGAAACCAGTCTCGCGTAAGCGTACACGTAATGTCGGTCCGGGCCGCTTCATCTCACAATACCGTCGAACCAAAATATGACATGCTGGTAAGCAGTATGACTTATATCGCCCACAACTCACTTGTGTTCTACTCGTGCATATAACATCAACGCATAAAACCAGGCTCTGATGCCACTCTTGGGGAACGTAGTAATTTCAAAAAAATTCTACGCACACGCAAGATCATGGTGATGCATAGCAACGAGAGGGGAGAGTGTTGTCCACGTACCCTCGTAGACCGAAAGAGGAAGCGTTAACACAACGCGGTTGATGTAGTCGTACGTCTTCACGATCCGACCGATCAAGTACCGAACGCACGGCACCTTCGAGTTCAGCACACGTTCAGCTCGATGACGTCCCTCGAACTCCGATCCAGCCGAGTGTTGAGGGAGAGTTTCGTCAGCACGACGGCGTGGTGACAATGTTGATGTTCTACCGACGCAGGGCTTCGCCTAAGCACCGCTACGATATTATCGAGGTGTAATATGGTGGAGGGGGGCACCGCACACGGCTAAGAGATCAATGATCAATTGTTGTGTCTATGGGGTGCCCCCTGCCCCCGTATATAAAGGAGCAAGGGGGAGGTGGCCGGCCAAGGAGGAGGGCGCACCAAGGGGGGAGTCCTACTCCCACCGGGAGTAGGACTCCTCCTTTCCTTGTTGGAGTAGGAAAAGGGAAGGGAGAAGGAGAAAGAAGGAAGGGGGCGCCCCCCTCCCTAGTCCAATTCGGACTAGTCCATGGGAAGGGGTGCGGCCACCCTTTGGGGCCTTTCTCTCCTTTCCCGTATGGCCCATTAAGGCCCAATACGAATTCCCGTAACTCTCCGGTACTCTGAAAAATACCCGAATCACTCGGAACCTTTCCGATGTCCGAATATAGTCGTCCAATATATCGATTTTTACGTCTCGACCATTTGAGACTCCTCGTCAAGTCCCTGATCTCATCCGAGACTCCGAACTCCTTCGGTACATCAAAACACATAAACTCATAATATAACCGTCATCTAACTTTAAGCGTGCGGACCCTACGGGTTCGAGAACTATGTAGACATGACCGAGACACGTCTCCGGTCAATAACCAATAGCGGAACCTGGATGCTCATATTGGCTCCCACATATTCTACGAAGATCTTTATCGGTCAGACTGCATAACAACATACGTTGTTCCCTTTGTCATCGGTATGTTACTTGCCCGAGATTCGATCGTCGGTATCTCAATACCTAGTTCAATCTCGTTTCTGGCAAGTCTCTTTACTCGTTCCGTAATACATCATCTCGTAACAAACTCATTTGTTGCAATGCTTGCAAGGCTTAAGTGATGTGCATTACCGAGAGGGCCCAGAGATACCTCTCCGACAATCGGAGTGACAAATCCTAATCGCGAAATACGCCAACCCAACAAGTACCTTCGGAGACACCTGTAGAGCACCTTTATAATCACCCAGTTACGTTGTGACGTTTGGTAGCACACAAAGTGCTCCTCCGGTAAACGGGAGTTGCATAATCTCATAGTCATAGGAACATGTATAAGTCATGAAGAAAGCAATAGCAACATACTAAAACGATCGAGTGCTAAGCTAACAGAATGGGTCAGGTCAATCACATCATTCTCCTAATGATGTGATCCCGTTAATCAAATGACAACTCATGTCTATGGCTAGGAAACATAACCATGTTTGATCAACGAGCTAGTCAAGTAGAGGCATACTAGTGACACTCTGTTTGTCTATGTATTCACACATGTATCATGTTTCCGGTTCATACAATTCTAGCATGAATAATAAATATTTATCATGATACAAGGAAATAAATAATAACTTTATTATTGCCTCTAGGGCATATTTCCTTCAGTGCTTTCTCTCGATTTTTCTCCACTGCGACCCGTCAGCGGGTGCTCTCAACTTCCCGTCTTTCTTACGGTCCTCACTGTGCCATCGCATCAACTTGGCATGCTCTTCGTTTCTGAACAGACGTTTCAACCGTGGTATTATAGGAGCATACCACATCACCTTCGCAGGAACCCTCTTCCTGGGGGGCTCGCCGTCAACATCACCAGGGTCATCTCGTCTGATCTTATACCGCAATGCACCGCAGGCATGCGTTCAGATCCTTGTACGCACCGCGGTAGAGGATGCAGTCATTAGGGCATGCATGTATCTTCTACACCTCCAATCCTAGAGGGCATACGACCTTCTTTGCTGCGTATGTACTGTCGGGCAATTCGTTATCCTTTGGAAGCTTCTTCTTCAATATTTTCTATAGCTTCTCAAATCCTTTGTCAGGCACAGCATTCTCTGCCTTCCACTGCAGCAATTCCAGTACGGTACCGAGCTTTGTGTTGCCATCTTCGCAATTGGGGTACAACCCTTTTTTGTGATCCTCTAACATGCGATCGAACTTCAGCTTCTCCTTTTGACTTTCGCATTGCGTCCTTGCATCGACTATGACCCGGCGGAGATCATCATCATCGGGCACTGATTCCTCTTTATCTTCAGCAGCTTCCCCCCTTGCAGCATCATTGGGCACATCGTCTGGTTCCTCTTGATCTTCAGCAGCTTCCCCCGTTGCAGCATCACCGTATTCAGGGGGCACATAGTTGTCATCGTCCTCTTCTTCTTCGCCGTCTTCCATCATAACCCCTATTTCTCCGTGCCTCGTCCAAACATTATAGTGTGGCATGAAACCCTTGTAAAGCAGGTGGGTGTGAAGGATTTTCCGGTCAGAGTAAGACTTCGTATTCCCACATATAGGGCATGGACAACACATAAAACCATTCTGCTTGTTTGCCTCAGCCACTTCGAGAAAATCATGCACGCCCTTAATGTACTCGGAGGTGTGTCTGTCACCGTACATCCATTGCCGGTTCATCTGCGTGCATTATATATAATTAAGTGTGTCAAAAACCATTACAGAACATCATGAATAGATAATTAAGTGGCCAAATTAATAGAAGTTCATCATCACATTAAAACCAAAGTACATACATAGTTCTCATCTAACAACATATATATAGCTCTCCAGAGCATCTAATTAATTAAACCATACATTGAAACTATGTAAAACATTTCAATGCGAAAACAAATGCGATCATAATCGCAACCAAGGTAACAATTGATCCACGGCATAATGATACCAAGCCTCGGTATGAATGGCATATTTTCTAATCTTTCTAATCTTCAAGCGCATTGCATCCATCTTGATCTTGTGATCATCGACGACATCCGCAACATGCAACTCCAATATCATCTTCTCCTCCTCAATTTTTTTTATTTTTTCCTTCAAGTAATTGTTTTCTTCTTCAACTAAATTTAACCTCTCGACAATAGGGTCGGTTAGAATATCCGGTTCAACCACCTCCTAGATAAATAAAATCTATGTCACGTTGGTCGGTATATTTGTCATAAACAATAAATGAACCAAATAGTTATAAAAAGATAATATATACCACATCCGAATCATAGGCAGGATGAGGGCCGACGGGGGCGGATACCAAAACCATCGCACTATGTAATAAGAAGGAATAATAAAAGTAACAAAATTAGACAAGTAACTATCTAAAGTAAGAATTTTTTCCTTTCAGAAAGAAGATAAGAACAAGAGGCTCACCACGGTGGTGCTGGCGACGAGATCGGCGCGGGCGATTGACGGCGGTGAAGATGGGGACGGGACGTGACGGACCGGTAAACCTAGACAAATCTCGGGGAAAATGGAGCTCGGAGGTCGAGTTTCGAGAGGAGAAAGATTAACTAGTGTGGCTCAGACATTTCGTCGAACACCTCATGTGCATAGGAGGTGAGCTAGAGCACCCAAATGCCCTCCCCTCGCCGGCCAGAAAAAACAGAGCACTCTGGAGTGCTCTGCTGTGGCGATGGGGTATATATAGGGAACTCATTGGTCCCGGTTCGTGGCACCAACCGGGACTAAAGGCCTTTGGTCCCGGTTGGTGCCACGAACCGGGACCAATGCCCCCTTTAGTCCCGGTTGGTGGCACCAACCGGGACCAAAGGCCTTGTGCTGCCCCGCGTCAAAAGTTTAGTCCCACCTCGCTAGTTGAGAGAGCTCGAGAGTGGTTTATAAGCGCTGCTGCGCCCACCCTCTCGAACTCCTCTCAACTGCAGGCTTTCGGGCCTAACCGTTCTCTTTGCCTGTGGGGCCTACTGGGCCTTCTGTGGGCCTGAATCCTGGCCCATGGATGGGTTTCTAGTCGTATTCAGGCCGTGGTGGCCCAGTAGGTGGCATAATTTTTTTCCTCTGTTTTTTTTCTCTTTTGCTTTATTTGTTTTGTTTTTTTTCTACTTACAACAAAAAACTTATTTATTTTATTTCTAATTACTTATGTATTTTATTTTTATTTATTTTACTGCTGCTATTTTTATTTATTTTACTGCTGCTATTTTTACTTAATTTATTAAGGTTTATTTATTTTAGTTACTATAGTTTATTTTATTTTATTTTATTAAGGTTTATTTAGTTTTATTTATTTTATTAAGGTTTATTTATTTTATAAATATAAAAAAATGAACATAGATGCGCTTATAGAGGAAATTCAACCTAAATTCATAATAAATTTCTATGAAATTTACTGTGAATTTAGGTCAAATTCCCTGTATAAGGGCATCTATTTTCACTTTAAGAGGAGCTCAACAAGGCAGAGAGGGACGGGCTTATAAACTGGTGTGAGCGCCCTTCGGTTGGCGAGGTGGGACTAAACACTGGCCGCAACTAGGACCAGCCCTTTAGTCCCGGTTTGTGGTAGGAACCGGGACTAAAGGGTGGTGGGCCAGGAGCGTGGCCCATTGGTCCCGGTTTGTCCCACCAATCGGGACCAAAGGGTCCGGACGAACCGGGACCAATGCCCCCACGAGGCCCGGCAGGCCCCTGGCCGCACGAACCGGGACCAATGCTCACATTAGTCCCGGTTCGTGACTGAACCGGGACTAATGTGAATATTGCCCTGTGACCAAAGCCCAGTTTTCTACTAGTGTATGTTAGGGGTGGGCGGGTGCAGGGGATCATCGGAGGTTTTCTCCGGTGGAGCGGGGCCTAGAGGGATGCCAGGGCGGTGGCCAGCAACGGCGGTGGGGGAGGTTGAGGGGAGGGCGAGGCGGCGAGGCAGTGCGCGGTAGCGCCCACCGGCCGCGGGGGGCGAAGGCAGGCGGATGGGGCGGGGTAGGCTGCGGGGATCTTCCATCAGGAGGAAGAAGATGAATAGTCCGCGGCATGATGGAGGCCGTTAGATCTGGATCCGATGGTTGGGAAATAAAGTAATTGATGGAAAGGGTTTTTTCAGGCACCTGTTAAATAGACGGTCCCTTTATTTAAGTGTTTATTTGAGGGGGATCTGACAAGGGGACCCCTTATCACCTTATTTATTTCTTATGTGTGCAGGTGGTTTATCTAGTGCTTTGGCTCATAAAGATTCGTGGCATTGAAGGTGTTCGGGTGTGCATAAATGCACCATCAGTCTCTCATTTACTATTTGCTGATGATTCCTTAATCCTTATGAAAGCAGATATGAATAATGCAACCTCATTGAGACAAGTATTGGATGAATATTGTGTAAGTTCTAGACAATTGATGAGTGAAGGGAAGCGTGGTATCTTCTTTAGCCCAAATGTGAATGTGGATATCAAAGCTCAGGTCTGTGCAGAACTGATATAATGACGGAAGCTATCTCTCACACATATCTTGGCCTTCCATCTATGGTGGGTTTGGACCGGAGTGATAGTTTCTCTTATCTCGTTGAAAGAGTTGTGAATCGACTTAAAGGTTGGAAGGAAAAGTTGTTGTCCTTAAGAGGAAAGGACATTCTTTTGAAAGCAATTATCCAATCTATCCCAGTTTATGTCATGGCTGTTTTTAAAATTCCAAAGAAAATATGTAAAGAAATCACAGATGCAATGGTGGCTTTTTGGTGGGGGATACAGAGCAAGAGAAGAAAATGCACTGGCTAGCTTGGTGGAGGATGTGCCTTCCAAAAGATAAAGGAGGTATGGGGTTTCGGGACCTCCATGCTTTTAATTTAGACATGCTAGCGAAACAAAGTTGGCGAATGATAAAGCATCCGGACGCTCTTTGTGCTACTGTCTTAAGAGCAAAATACTTTCCTGATGGGAATATTTTAAAGGCAGGACCAAAAAAGGATCATCTTTTACGTGGCAGAGTATCGTCGCTGGTCTGCAAACATTCAGGAGAGGCCACATTTGGAGAGTTGGTTCCGGTGAGAAAATAAATATCTAGGAGGACCATTGGGTACCTTCGAGTCCAACAAGGATGATCCAGACAAGGAAAGGGAACATATTACTAAGAACGGTGAATGATGAGTTGATTGATCCCAATACAGGAGCCTGGGATGTGGAAATTATCAGGATTATTTTTCTTCCAATTGATGCAGAAAGAATTTTGAGAATTCCTCTATCAGTGCATCTAATGAGGATTTTGTAGCATGGCATAAGACCAAATCGCACTCATTTTCTGTTCAGTCAGCCTACTACTTAGAATGAGAACACCAGTTTGGTTCAAAAATTAGTAGTAGTGAAGGGACCTCAAATGTTAATCGGTTAATCCCGTTTGGTCGGCTGTGTGGAAGTTGGAAGTCCCTAGTAAGATAAAAATCTTCATCTAGCGAGCTCTTAAAGGTGTTGTTCCTGGTATGGCAGTTCTCACTTCTAGGCATATTAAAGTCTCAGCAGAATGTACTATTTGTCATTCTCGGCCTGAAGATATTCGCCATTTGCTGTTTACTTGTACACGCGCTTGGCAAGTTTGGAAGGCACTTGGCCTTAATACAGTTATTGATCAAGCTTTGGCAGTGGATCTTTCAGGCTCTGTAGTTTTGGAAGAAATCCTACGATGGGCACACAGGAAGTCGTCGGTGTTAGGGCAGCTAGGCTTGCAAGAAACAGTGGTTGTGGCCTCATGGTACATATGGTGGGAAAGGAGAGAAGCAAGGAAAGGTGAGAACGTCAAACGACCTCTTAGCTCAGCTTTCGCTATCCAATCACTAACGACAGACTATGCAGAGAAGTCTCCTTAGGAGCAGGCGAGAAGAGTAGGCTGGGAGAAACCACGTATTGGTACTTACAAGTTAAACACTGATGCATTTTTCTTTGAAGATGGTACAGGATCAATGGTTGCTGTTGTGCGTAACAGTTGTGGGCAAGCAGTTGCCGGTGCTGCAGATTTTCAGTTATGCCTCAGGTGTTGCGTCTGCAAAAGCAATGGCACTTTACCTTGGTCTTCGACTAGTACGTGATATTGGATGCTCAAAAATCACCATGGAGTTAGACTGTTTAGAGCTCGTTACCGCTTGCAATGGAGGTTCAGAGATACTGGCATCATATACTGCTATTTTATATGATGCTTTCCAACTTGCACATGAGATATCGTCGATTCAGTTCCGTCATTGCCGCAGGGAAGCAAATAAGTTGGCACATGTTTTAGCGAGACATGCTTATGACTCAAAAGAAATGATATGGTGGGATGATGTTCCGCCTAATTTTCTATTACCTCATGTACTGAATGATGTAACTCTCAAGTTTGCAATAAAGTGCCAAGAGGCTTTCTTTCAAAAAAAAAGGTGTCTGTTCATAGTTATTGCACACTCAGTCAAATATAAAAAAGAAAAAGCACATAAATCTTCATATAAAATCAATGAGAGAGAACTTAGGTATACGTATAGCACAACCAGATGTGCTTCACCAAAAGCATTTATTTAATGAGAAAATTGTAACGATTGTTCGACTGTCAGTGCTTCAAAAAGATATGCATGAATGGTTTTCCTTTCTATATGAAGAGAGATTAGAAAAGTTTGAAACCCGAGTGGGTAAGTTAGAGGATGTACCCAAATGGAACTCCGAATGTTTGTTTCAACTTTTAATATATTGTGGAAGTTGGATGAATCTAACGTGCCAAGTTCACAGTGAAAACTATTATATCTACAATATAATATATACAATATACTTATATGTTTTATGTGTTATCTAATGGTACGGTCGCTACAGAAAAGTAAGGGGGAGACGAAAACACCCTCATGCATCGCCCTCCTCTCGACACAGGGGTGACTCATTGTGCCACCATTGCTCTCACCCCCTCATCCTTTTGATCATGTCGCCGCCTGTGATCCTGCCGGCAAAGACAAGCGGACCCAATGAAGGCGGTTGGGGTGGTCCCCTGGGTCGACCTCTCCCCCCCCCCCCAGCCAAGCGTCTGACGGCTGTAGGGCACCTCGCCTGAGTTTACGGGTGCGCCGATGATGAGGCGACACTCCCTGACGGGTGGCTGGCGTGGATCGGCGATGTTGGGAGGCCTAGCTGTGTGGCGTGGTGGCGGCTAGATGGTGTGCGCGAGCCGTCAGCCATCTAGTGTTTCCGGTGGGCCTGCTCCTTCGGATGGCGTGAGGCGGCTTCCCCGCCGATGTAGGATGGGAGTGCACTTGGTCCAGTCCGTTCACGAGGGCGGGGGTGGTGGCATGCAGGTGACCGATGGCCGGTGGGAAAGATCTAGGGTTAGGGAGTGGCAGGCTTCGAGGGTTGGACTGGACCTGGCACGTGCAGGCATGCTGCTCCGACGGCCCGTGTATGGCTGCATCGGCGACGATGTCTGCTGACCCCAAAGATACGCGCCCTTAGACGAAGTAGGGTTTGGATCCAGCTGGGATTCGGTTCCCATGTCTGGGTCACTCACACAAGGGTTGGACTGGACCTGGCACGTGCAGGCTTCGAGGGTTGGACTGGACCTGGCACGTGCCGGTATGCTGCTCTGACAGCCCGTTCAGGGCTGCATCGGCGATGATGTCTGCTGACCCCAAAGATACGCGCCCTTAGACGAAGTAGGGGTTGGATCCAGCTGGGATTCGGTTCCCATGTCTGGGTCACTCACACGCGGATTGACACAGATGTTGGCCATTCATGGCCATTGTTGTGCTATGGCATGGCGGTTCCGCCCATGCGTTGTTCATATCAATCCATGTGGTTCATCGGCCTGTTGTCTTGGCGGTGGTTCTGGTTGAGTCTTGGAAGTGAGGGCGGTGGCCCTAGATGGTAAAGTTGCACAGATTGGCTCTCTGGCGAGCGGCATTGCAGCATGTGTTGGCAGTGCGCTTTGGTCATGTGGGTGGCGAGGTGTTCTTTGACGGGTGGTCCTGGTGAAGCTGTCGCCGATGGTGGCGGCCAAGCCTTGGTTTGGATTCGGAGTCCCTGTTCCGCTGGGATAGGGTTCGTGGCATGATCCCAAGATGTATGAGTAGGGGAAGTCGAGCAAAATCTCCGCACCTCGGCGCCGGTAGCAGCGATGCATGCGGGTACCGCTCTTCTCTCGAGGCACTGCCTTAACTCTCTCCCTAAACTACGGCACTCGGGGTGAAAACCTTTCTTCGCTTCGGCTTGCGCGTTCCACGTCTTGTCCCTCGTAGAGAGGCGTCGACGATAAGTGCCGAGGCCCCTCGGGCGTGACGGCGTAGTCTTGTGGTTCTTCTTGGTGAATCCCGTGAGTCATTTAGTGGTGCACACTCGTGCGTTTTTTAGCGATTTTGGCTAGTTTGATCACCTTATGAGGATTTCCTGTCATCTAATGTTTGGTCATGTGGCTTTATTAATAAAAAATGGGGTGAAAGCTTGTTTGAAGATTTATCTAATGATATATGTTTGGTGTTCTGTTATGACCCCAACCTGATCCTCAATCCCCGTTACCCAAGCCACCTAATCGGCTAACCCATATGCTCACCATCACTAATTACCAACCTGCCACTCTCCCTGTCCTAGCCCGACTACTCATCACCACATTTTTGCATCAAATGATTGAGGATTGTGTTGATCACTTGTGTGAAAGTGAGACAATTAAGTATTAGTATTAAGTTTTTAAAAAATAGTCTTGAGTGTCGTGGTTGCCATTTATAAATTATTGTTGGTGGTGTTTCTGTTGCTCCATGGATATCCCCATGGATAGCTGGTTATCCAACGCATGTGGGCATCAGCAAAATTTGTGACACGTGAATACCTTCGCAAGTGGACAACATACGTGTATTTGGGTATGGTCATGGATCTAGAGGGAGCTCTATCTACATCTGGCGCATGGATTAATTGGTAATTTCATGTGTGTGGGTGTTATTAATTGAACAATGGAAATTCTTCTAGACTCATAAGAGAGGCCTCGAACCGGCAGATATGCTATCAAGAACAACATAGAGAATAAATAAGGCTGGACATGTATGTGGGGTGGTCTTCTCATTCCTTACCATGTCGATGACATGATGCTCATTTTAGAATAACAATCTTGAGAGTTTCAAAATTTTAAAGATCATTGTCCATAAAATTAGGTGTTTCGACGAGGCTAAAGAATTGGAGAAACACCATGTTTAGTTGTTTAGATGTGATGTTTGCACATTTATTTCACTTGCTTTGGACTTTGAATCTATTACCAAAAGTCGTGTCGTGGTGATTGGAAAAAGTATGGAAGGGAGATACAAAGAGAAAGATAAATTTCACAATGCTACATCTTTACGGGGCGGGGGGACTGTTTCCCAAAGCCCCCCGTCCCAAGAGATCGAGAATGGGTAGTAACAACCGTGACCAATGAATCTCATGGGCTGGAACAGTCGGGGAGGGGGGAATTCCTGGACAGTTAGCGACGCTTGTACAGTCGCATTCCCCCATGATGGTCTTTTTGTGTGAAACCAGACAGAAGGAAGAGAGGATGAGGAGATTGAGAGGCCGTTTGGGACTAAAAGGCTTCGAAGGTGTGGATAGTAATGGACTTAGTGGAGGTCTTGCCTTGTTTTGGCATGAGAGTTGGGTGGTTCATGTTCAGGACAAAGATGATCGATTCATAGACGCTACTGTTCATGTGCATGCAGATGCTGAACAATGGAGAGTTACTTTTGTTTATGGCGAGCCGCGGGTGGAGAATCGGCATCTCGTGTGGCAGAAGCTGCAGTCCTTATACTCATCATCGGATCTACCTTGGTTGGTGATCGGTGATTTTAATGAATGCCTCTGGGATTTCGAGCATATGTCAGCCACACCCAGACCGGTGCCTCAAATGTTTGCTTTCCGAGATACACTTGAAGTATGTCAGCTAGTGGATATTGGCTTCTCGGGGGTGCCTTTCACATATGACGACAAGAGGAGTGGTACAGCGAATGTACGAGTCCGTCTGGATCGAGCACTGGCTTCAATGCATGGCGTAATATATTTGCTTTTTCCTCACTAACTCATGTGGTGTCGGCCTGCTCCGGCCATGTAGTTCTGCTCCTGAAACGTACGCCGGACACAGGTCCGAGTGGTGGCCGCTCGCGTCAATATGAAATATTCTGGGAAAGGAGTGGCGAGCTTCCAGAATTAGTACAGAGAGCCTGGGAGTCGGCTGGTTCTGTCAACAACCTAGAACATCTACAGTCTGCGTTGAAGAAAACCATGTCTACTCTTGGATTGTGGAGCAGGAAAAAGTTTGGAAGCGTTACACGTGAGCTCGCGAAGTCCCGATCGCAGCTAGAAGAGTTAATGAACATGAACGCTGATCAACAGGATATAAGGAGAGTGACAGACAAGATGAATGAACTATTATATCAGGAAGAGATGTTATGGTTGCAAAGGTCAAGGATAACTTGGTTAAAAGAAGGCGATAGGAACACGAAATACTTCCAAAGTAAGGCGATTTGGAGGGCTCGAAAGAATAAGATCCGGGAGCTTGTCGATGACAATGGGATAGCTCATTCTGATGTGGACACAATGAAAACTATGGCAAACAAGTACTTCCAATCCATTTTTTCGGCTGATCCGTACCTTGACTACTCTCATGTACTGAATCTTTGTGATGCTATGGTCACTGATGAGGATAATGAAAAATTATGTGAACCTTTCACCAACAAGGAGATAGCGGACGCTCTTTTTCAGATCGGGCCGCTGAAGGCTCCGGGGTTGGACGGTTTTCCAGCCCGATTTTTCAGCACAATTGGAGTACGCTCCGGGACAGCATTACAAAGTCAGTCAAGGATTTGTTTACAACAAGGGTAATGCAAGAGGAGGTTAACTCAACTTCCATTGTTCTCATCCCCAAAACCCCTAATCCTACTAAGTTGACTGAGTTTAGACCTATAAACCTATGTAATGTCGTTTATAAGGTTATCTCTAAGTGTTTGGTTAACCGTTTGCGACCATAACTGGATGGCATTATATCACAGGAACAAAGCGCCTTTATCCCGGGGAGGATGATAACAGATAATGCACTTATTGCCTTTGAGTGCATCCATCATATTAAACAGGAAAAGGACCCTACCAAGAGGTTTTGTGCTTACAAATTGGACCTGTCAAAAGCATATGATCGAGTGGACTGGGCATTCTTGAAGCAAATGATGCAGAAGTTGGGTTTTTCTCATCGATGGGTGGACTGGATAATGGCATGTGTCACATCGGTGAGGTATTCAGTTAAATTAAATGGAACCCTCTTAGATTCGTTTGCACCGTCGCGTGGGCTACGGCAAGGAAACCCTTTATCACCGTTTTTATTCTTATTGGTGGCTGATGGGCTATCTGCCATTTGAAGCACGAGGTTAATGTTGGTAACATCACGCCTATTAAAATCTGTAGAAGTGCACCAGGGATCTCACACCTTTTATTTGCAGATGATACTTTACTTTTCTTTGAAGCTACACAGGAGCAAGCTTTAAGAGTGAAAGCCGCCATGGACTTGTATGCAAGTGCCACAGGACAGAGCATTAACTTGAGTAAGTGCTCGATCATGTTTGGTGAAGCTTGTCCATCGGCCATACAGGATGATGTCAGGGCTGTACTGAATGTTACTAAGCTGGAGTTTGAGGACAAATACCTAGGCCTTCCTACACCTGAAGGTCGGATGTCAAAAGGGTGATTCCAAAACCTGCAAGCTAGTCTCACTAAAAGGCTAATCCAATGGGGGGATGGATGGCTAGCTCAACCTGGTAGAGAGGTATTGATAAAATCAGTTGCTCAAGCTCTGCCTACATATATAATGGGTGTTTTCAAACTTCCGTTTTCAATTTGCGATGAACTAACAAGGATGGTTAGAAATTTCTATTGGGGTTCTAAAAACGATCGCAAAAAAGTGCATTGGAAGGCTTGGGCTAATCTGTTACAGCCAAAGTGCAAAGGAGGGCTTGGATTCTGGGACTATAGGATATTTAATCAAGCACTCCTAGCACGCCAAGCATGGCAACTCATTGACAGACCCGAGAGCGTGTGTGCACGCTTGCTGAAATCAAGATACTATCCAAATGGTAAATTGGAGGATACAGTCTTTTCTAGGAATGCTTCGCCCTCTTGGCAAGCGATCAGCTATGAAGTAGAGCTACTAAAAGAAGGCCTTGTTTGGAGGGTCGGCAATGCAAGCATATAAGAGTTTGGAGGGATAACTGCATACCAAGACCCTACTCGTTCAAACCAGTATCGATCCCCAAAAGGTCTTTGCCGTATTTGCTTTGTATCTGAGCTTTTGAATGAAAATGGGTCCTGGAACCTTGAGCTACTACAGAACTATTTTTTACCTTGTGATGTTGATGAGATCCTCAAAATTAGAGCGTCCCCTAGGAATGAGGAAGATATCCTAGCATGGGGACCGGGAAAATGTGGCCAATTCTCGGTTAAATTTGCCTATAATTTCGCTTTTGAGGAAATGTACAGAGAGCATGCTTCAGCGTCTAGCATTAATCCTGATGGTAGAAGGGCGATGTGCAAATTGGTATGGTCTACTGATGTACCCCCTACAGTATGGAACTTTGCTTGGTGGGTAATCACGGATTCTCTGCCTACTTGGGTCAATAAACATAAGAGAACCTTGGAGACAACGGCTGTATGCCTGGTGTGTGGTTTGGAGCCTGAAGATAACTTCCACCCCTTGTGTCGATGCCCTAGAGCTCGGGAATTATGGTGGTTTATGTCGAATGTGTGGCAGTTGCCTGACATTGATTTGATCCAAAACACAGGCAAGGAGTGGCTATTCCATGTGCTGCAGCATTTGCATGACACCCAAAGGTGCATGGTTCTGATGACATTGTGCCATTGTTGGTTCATCCGGAATGAAATTGTTCACCATAAGAATCCGCCCCCTTTGGAAGTATCAAAGAGATTTCTTCTCAGCTATTTGAAGTTTTTAATTGCTATCAAGTTAAACTCACATATGGATCCAGATAAGGGTAAAACAACTATAACTTATGATCGCATGAGGTATCAAACACCAGTTCAAGCTATGCCTGTGCCCCCCCCATGGTCCTCTCCGCCAAATGGGTGGGTTAAACTTAACTCCGATGGGTCTCATTCAGCAGGTGCGGCTGGTGCAGGTATGGTGCTTCGAGATGACCAGGGAAATATAATCTTCTCCGCGTGCAGGACGCTTTACTCTTGTCGGGATGCTCTGGAGGCAGAGTTGTGTGCTTGCATGGAGGGCTTATCGTTTGCGATCCAGAGAAGTGAGCTCCCAGTTGTCATTGAGATGGACTCATTAGTTGCAGTCAAGATGATCCAGGGGCGTGATCAAGACAGGTCTATTTATGCTTCTCTAGTTAAAGAGATTAGATATCTCTTATCTCTTCGTGAAAATTGTATTACTCATATTAGTCGTCCTCAAAATAAAGTTAGCGATAGCTTAGCGAATTTCGCTCGCACAGAGGGTAGAACAATGACTTGGATAGGTTCTGGTCCTTCTTGCGCTCTGGAACTAGCTACTGCTGAGTGTAACACTACTATGGTTTGAGTAATACAATTTATCACCCGCAAAAAAAATGATAATTTTCGGAGTGAAAGCCCATCAGGCAATGAAACGACAGTGGCACTTACGACCCATAAAGGAGGAAGCGGTTATGTCTCGCCACAGCAAGGCACAAGCCCATCTCACCACAAGGATCCAAAACTGGCCGGCCCATAATCACGCAGGTACACATACATTTCTTTTTTTATTATTCCATTTTTTATTATTATCATCATCATTATAATTTTATTAACATCATAGTCATAGAACTTATTATTATTATAAATACAAATATGGCAAAAAACATAATGTACTTCAAACTCTAAAAAAAGTTCGCCATGAATTTTAAAAATGTTAACGCGCTGTAAATTCTGTTAGTCTAATTCAGGAAATTGCTGATAGAATTCAAAAATGTCCGCATGTTTCAAACAATTTTACGTGACATTAGTAAAAAAAAGTTGCAATGTAATAAAATGTTTGTGTAATTCAAAAGAAAATGTAGCATACCAATCATAAAAATGTACATTGCATTTTTCTAAATGTTTGAGTTTTTCAAAGATATGTTTGAACAATTATATATATATATATATATATATATATATATATATATATATATATATATATATGATTTTAAAAATGGCCGCATAGTTCTAAAATGTTTCAACATGTATTAGAAAAGTTTTAACACGTATTTGGTTTTGAAAAATGCTAATCATGCATTTGAAAAGTATTATATGTGTATAAATATGATTTAGATGTATACAAAAAATATGCAATATTTGTGAAAATAGTTGGACAAAATATATATATTTGCAAAAATGATAATCATGTATTTGAAAAAGATAAACGTGCATAATTTTCCCCTTTGTAGACGAAAAATGTACGATGTGTATGAAAAAACCAGACATGTAATGAAAGACATATGAAAAATAAAAAAATAAGAAAGCTGATGAAAACCAATGTAAACCTAAGAAACCAGAGAAAAAGCGGGAAACCTGACGCAAGTAGTGAAAGCCGGGAAAAAACCAAGAGGAATAGGAAAATACTCACACAGATGCAACTATAGTACTAGGCAGGCCCACTAGCCGAGCGCAAGAGGCAGCAGTAGCTCCCGCGCATAAAGGACTCTTGCATGTTACACCCCCGTGCTATTGGCGACGCGCATGTGCCAGGCGGGGCGTCCCGTTGTTTCCTTTTTCCCTTATCAAATCTTCAAAATTTCCATGGAATTTTCACTTTCCTCCATCAATTCGAAAAATTCTTTCACATTTCAAAAAAAGTGAAATTGCAAATACATTTGAATTTCAAAAAATGTCCATGAATTTGAAAAAGTTTACAAATTTTTTAAAACGTTTAAATTTTTTGAAACATATTTTTATTTCAAAATTGTAAATTTAAAACAACTCATGTAGTTAGATGTGCTAAACTAAAAAAATTCAAATATTTGAATAGTATCCCAGGATTAAAAACAAAGTTCTAAATATAAATAAAATCAATAATTTGAATTTTTTATCTCAATCTCAAAAAGTACTCCGAAATTCAAAAAAAAATCCAAATTCTACAAATTGTTCACAAGTTTAAGGAATGTTCCCTGATTTCAAGAAAATGAATTATGTTCTAAAAAAATATGAATTTTTAAAATATTCACAAAATTAAAATTAGAGAAACTAAAAAATGACGAAAAAAAAAGGACACCAAAAGAAGACTGGTGGGGATATAATAGAAAGATATATGGGCCCATATACGCAGCACCTGACCTAACGAAAGCCGTAAGTGAGCCGGCCTAGTCTGGCAAGCTCATTTGAACCTGGTTTTTTTATTCCTTCGGTTTTCCATTTATTTTTATTGAAATAATTTATGGAGCTAAAATACATAATATAAAATAAATATTTTTATAACGATACGCACTGTGTGTTTAGAAAAGTTTTTGCATATCAAAAAATGTATTCCCCTTATATAAAATAACTCATCCTATACTAAAATTATTTGCCATACATTAAAATGTTCGCTTGCAGAGCATGGGAGGATCACTTGCACGAAGGCGTCCTGCAAGGCCAAATCACGCGTGTGCCACACCTGCAGCAATAAAGTTACGGATGCAACGTTTTTCCGAAGGCAACTTTATCGGGACGTCGGTGCAACGTTGTCCGACGGTCTTATCGTGCAAGAAACGGGCTACTTTCCTGTTTCCCGAGCCGCATTCGGTTGTTGGGTCAGAATTTCACTTGAGACGTACAGGGGACCGGGACAGCGATGACGTCAGGGGCGGATCTGGAGCTAATCTTACCCTGAAGCACCACTTAACTATGGCATAAATTTTTCAAGCGAGGATGCAATGAATAAAGAAATGTTTCAGATCTTGTAACACGAATTACAGAACATAATACAAGTCGGTTTATAAAAAACAAAATGTAAGAGGTAAACGGCTTAATAAAACAGTAAAACAAATGACAATTTACTTCAAAAGGATGTCTTGCATTCTCAGATTCCAAAACACCTCATCACACACCAAGACTCAATAACCTACAGTATAAAAACTAGTATTGAATTTTCAAGTAGAAGTGTGGAACATAATAAAATGCACAAATGAAAGTACGTTAATTTGCTTTTTTTATGAATTACCTTCAGTAAACTCTTTTCCTTCTAGCCATGAAATACTCAACCACTTGATCATTGGTGACCTTTTTCATCTCTTCTTTCTCCACATAACAAATAACATCATCACTCAAGCTGTCATCATTGAGGCGACTGCGAAGTCAGTTTTGACCAATTTCATTGCTGAAAAGCACCTCTCAACTGTAGCTGTAGCAATAGGCAACACAATTACTAGTTTCAACAACCGATAAAACAAAGGATACATAATATGTCTCCTTGTTTGCACCATTTTTTTTGAAAGCTCGGTGATTGTTGCTATGTTGGAAAAGCTAGCATCTGTGTGCACATCAGCAATATAGAGACATAGATCCTTATCAAGATCCCTCAAATCCCCGGAATCAAAATCCTGAGGGTATAGTTTAGCCAAACTCATGAGATTATCGAAATTGAAATCACGAAATGAGTCTCTTGGACTCAAAGCGTAGTCGGCTAGTCGCGTCTCGCGTTAGAGGAGTTCGGCGTCCGGCGTCATGCCGTTGATCGGCGGCCTTCTGGTTGCCGGCGCCCGGCTGGCCGCTGCTGCACGAACGCCAGCCGCCCAGCCGCCAGGAACAGATCACGGGAGATGAGAAGACTATAGGATTGGGATCTGGGGTCGCTGTTTTTTTTCTCGAGTAGAAAACTGAAAAGTCACGATCACGTACTAGAAGACCGAACGCCCAGCCGCAGCCGTACCTGAATCCGCGAGTTGGGCTGCGAGAGCGTACGCGCGTGCCTCGGAGCTGGTGCGGCCTGGTTCATTGGTTTCATGGGCCACCCTGATGCACACTCGATGGGCCACCCTGTTGCCTCGGGCCATATACCTTATAATTAGCACTAAATTTTCTTTTGGACCCTGTAGCCTGTGCTACAGGGTTGGCCCATTGGGCTCCGCCCCTGGATGACGTTGCCCCTGGGGGGCAATGGTTTTCCGGAGGTGACATTCTCATGCGCTTAGTAGCCAACAAGTGCACTATTTATTAAGGAAAATGTTGATCGTATATTAATAATATTTAGTGCGGATTCTTATATTGTTCTCCATTTTTTTGCAAATTATGGTATGAAAACTGTACAAAAGAAGAAAATTTCCCATGGAAAAAATGGAATAAGAAACTTGATAGAAAATCAAAACAAGAGACAACACAAGATAATAAAAAGGGTAAAACTGCAGGAGCATGCAATTAATTAGCACAGCGCATAAAGTATCCCACTGGGCCGGCCCAACATGTCTCTAATGCTAGCATCGCGCCTCGCCTAATTGCCACCTACGGAAGTCAACTACCCCTAAAAAAATAAGGGAGTCAACTTGATTTCAGGAGAAACAAAAGGGGAACCCTTTGAGGGCTATCATATAAGTCACTTTCTGGCTTGGGAGCGTGCAATTGGTGCGCCTAGGAGCCGCCACGACTCGCACGCTGGTGACCTCTCGGTATTTCCTTTATTTGGAAGTGTTTTCTTATTTTATTTGGGTTTTTTGTGTTTTCTCGGCTTTTCGTTTTTTCCCTTGTTTTTCCTAGGTTTTGGCGGCAAATTTTATTTTTTAAGCAGTGTTTTTCCTTGGAAACACAATATGTGCTTCTGTGAGAGATACGGTTATGCTTCCCTAAAAAGGGAGACGCACAACATGAGCTTTTCGTAATGGAAAGGCACAGTTGTGTTTCCCAAAAAAGGGAGAGCACCATTGTGCTTTTTCGGTTTCCATTTTTTATTTCCCTTTTTATGAAAAAAATGGTCAAAACATATAATCATGGGATTGGTTTCGAAGATCTCAACACGAGAAATCCAAGGGTGAAAATAGTTTGTGATTTGGACATATGGTTCAAAAGATTAAAAAAACGAAAATAGGAAGGAAAAACTCATAGGTTACAACAAGTAACACATATTAGCACCAGAGAAGGTGGGAGTAGACTTTGCAAGGGGTATCCCTTGATAAGTGATTTTTTCTTTTCTTTTTCTTATTTTTCTTTCTATTTTTATTTTCTTTTTCCTTTTAATGTTTTTTTAAGTTCATTTTGCGAAAAATGTTCCATAGTTTCAAATAATATTCGTTCCTACAAAACATGTCCAAAATTAAATGTTTGTATTTTAAAAAATCATAATTATTTTTTCCAGGATTTTCAAAAAAGGCTCATGTTTTTTAAAAACTGTTCGGACTGTTTTTGTTCAAAATTTTCATAACTTTTCAAAAAATAGTAATTCTAAAAATGTCATTTTTTTCTTTTTTTTGGAGTTTTAAAACTGATGTCTTGTTTCCAAAATTGTTTGCTAATTTATTAAAATGTTTGTCCTTTCAAATTTGTTTGGGAGTTCAAAAAATGTTTGTGTTTCCCTAGGTGTTGGGGAAAAATTGCATGAGAACACATGTTTATTTTCTTCCGCGAGAGGCACATCTATGCCTCTCGGAAAAAAAAAATTTCCTTCCGCGAGAGTCACATGTTTGCTTCTCGTGGAAGCACGTGTTTGCTTCGACGAGTTCTGCCTCTCGAAAAGCGAAAAAAATGTGTTTTTGCTTCCGCGAATTGGTGAGGAAAAAAGTAGCGTACATACAGTGCGTCACCTATCGCAATCTAATAAAGTGAGACCGTGAGAGTGGCATTTACAAGGGAAACTCCTTAAATTGGTGATTTCGGACAGACAGGAGTAGTCCTGGCCATGGGCAGCCCGGCCCGGTCGGCCCGACCCGACCCGAAAAAGCCCGACCCGGCCCGGCCCGACCTTGTCCACAGGCCGGGCTCGGGCCTAGGTTTTGAGCCCGAAGCCCGGGCTTGGGCCCGTCAATTTCGCCGTTTAAGGAAGAGGCCCGGTCCGTGGCCCGAGGTCCGGCGGGCTTTTAGCATGATGGGCCGGGCTCGGGCCCAATTTTTAGGCCCGACAGCCAGGCCGGGCCGGGCTCGGGCCTGGGTTTTTTGCGTCGGGCTTTGGTTGGCCTGGCCTGAAGCCCGGCCCGGCCCGAGGGATGGCCAGGTATAGACAGGAGGAGTTCCCGGGACTCGGAATATCCTAGCGGACGCTCATTGCGGCAGATTGTCGGGCGAACGCACAGAGCCGAGCGACCTACCGATCCAGATGGGCCGGCCCAACTACGCGCGCTACAGTATCCGGTTTTGGGTACTTTCTGGAAGGTTCCTGACCGGTTTTGGGAACCTTCCAGAAGGTTCTTGAACCGGTTTTTCACTGGTTTTTTTCTTTTTCTGTTTCTTTTTTCTTTCTTTTTTTTCTTCTTTCTTTGTTTTTCTGTTTCTTTATTTCATTTTTTCAATTCCCTTTCTTCTCTTTCTATTTCCTTTTTGTTCTTCAGATTTTCAAATTCCTTTCTGTTCCCTTTTTTTTCTTCTTTTTCGTTTTTTCTGTTTGTTTTCTTTCTTTGGTTTATTATTTCACTTTTTGATTTCTCTTTTTTTCAAAATATTCAAATTTTGTTTGCCTTTTCATAAAATGTTCAGTTTTTTAAAAATTGTTCTCAAAATTAGAAAATTGTTCTCGTTCCACAAAAAAGTGCAAAATTTTCGAAATTAACATAATGTACCGGACTTCAACTTTTTTGTTCAGGTTTTCAAAAAATGTTTGCGCTTCCAAATGTATTCGGGATTTTTTTAATTTGTTCTCAATATTCAAAAAATGTTCGTGCTTTAAGAAATTGTTCGCGCTTCCAAATTTATTCTATGTTTCAACATTTGTTCTCAAGATTCAAAAAAAAAGTTCATGCTTTAAAAAAAATCCGCACTTCCAAATTTATTCTCTGTTTCAAATTTTGTTCTCAAGATTCAAAATATGTTCGTGCTTTAAAATACGTTCATGTTCAAATTTTGTTCTCAAATTTCCGCGCTTACAAATTTGTTCTCCGTTTCAAAATTTGTTCTCAAGATTAAAAAAATTCGTGCTTTAAAAAATGTTCATGTTCAAATTTTGTTCTCAATTTCAAAATTTTGTTCCCTAAATTCAAAAAATGTTCATGATTTTAAAAAGTGTTCAGTTTATCAAAAATTTCTTCATGCCTTTTAGTTTTTCTTCTAAAATTTGGAAAGTGTTCGCTTTTTAAGGAACACCTTTTCAAAATAATTTTCGCGTTAGGAATTTGAGAAAATGTTCGGGTCTCCATTACATTTAGCTCCGCACGCCATAGAAAACGAAGAAATCTTGTCTATTGCGATGGTTATGCTCGTGCGTAGAAAGATGGAGGTTCCTGGTTCGATCCCTCTCTCCAGCAGAGTTTTTTGGGATTTTTTCACTGCGTTTCGCGAATGAGCCGGCCCAGCTGGAGACGCGCCTGTGCGTCCGCTCGACAATTCGCCGCAGCGAGCGGAGCTCTCCCGGGACTCGCCCCCGAAAGGGTTCCGGTTGGACCTTCATGGTCCTGTTTCAGAGTTTGGGCCTTCCCAACTGACGCGCGAGGCCATTTCTGTTTTCTGCAAGTATCCCTTGGTTTGCATGCTCGCCTGCAACAAAGTTACGCGCGAGACTGACTAGCACACACCACGCACCAAGTCATTCGATTCGATTCGATGGTTTACCCTACAGAAAAGGGCATACCACGAAGAGGGGAAAGGAGTTGAAGTTTCAGCCGCTGTACACGACGACACGCTGCATGCACACGCTGCCCGCACGCACGTACGTGCACACGTAACTCGCCACTGCCTGGTTTGGCCAGTTATGAGCTGCGCGCCCGCGTGCGTGCATGGCCGGGCACGCACGTACATCGATCTGCCCCGCTCTGTCTGCATGCATGCCGTCCGTCGACTGCAGTGCAGGCGCAGCGCACGCGCGCAGGGCGCAACGCGGTGTGCAGTGGCGAGCAACGGCCAGTGGTGTAAAGACGAGCCATTGCTGCTACAGCAGCAGCTAGTACGTACGCGCATGGGCATGACACAGTCCCCGCACTCCAACGTAGTACGTACCGAGCTTGCGCTTGCGAGAGCCCGGGCGCGCATGTCCGACTCGCTGGAGAAAACAGTGAAGGAAGAAACGACGAGCGCCACCGGCCTCGATCTCCGCCTCTGCCCGGCCTGCCGCGCGCCACACGACGTACGTCAGCCCAGCTCAGCTAGCTCACACACACGTCCTCGCAACCCGTGCAGAGGCCAGCTGACATGGGACGTGGTGTGGCTGGGGTACGTGAATGAAGTGCAGGTGCACTGGAGTAGAGGCGTGCGTGCGTGCCGGCGCTAGCTGCAATTACTAGCTAGCAGGGTTCGAAGCCATGCGGGCACCGGCAGTGCACGGTGAACTCGGCCTCCGGAAACGATCGCGGCATGGCACGTACCCGCCGTCGCTACGTGCGTGCGCTGGGCCGAGCCGCTGCACCCCCGATCGACATGTTAGGCCAACTCCACCGCGTGACCAATCCGTGACCCATCCGGACGTCCGCTTTTATCCGTTTGGGGTGCGATTTAGCGGACGTCCGGAAACGGACAGGCCATGGATGCATCCGCACCCAACGCTGCAGGGCTCGTTTTTACCTCAAATGGACACGCTTGCCCCGCCCTGAGGTCTCCATCCCGCTATGCCACCTGCTTCGCGTCGAGGACGGCGCCAGCAACTCGACCCCGGCCACCACGCCCAGCTCTCCATCCCGCCTCGCTGCCGGCACGCGCCGCCCCCAGCCCACCCTGCGCCGCCTCGCCGCCAGCACGCCCCGCCCCGTCCCATGCCGCCTCACCGCCAGCACACGTCGCGCCGCCCCGCCCTGACCTGCGTCGCCGGCGGCACGCCCCACCCCGCCTCATCGCGCGCCCGTCCCGCTCTGCCGCGCCACCTCGCCGCCAGCACACGCCGCGCCGCCCCGTCCCGTGCCGCGCGCCCTGATCTGCCTCACCGCCAGCACGCCCCGCCACACCTCGCCCCGCCGTGCCCCGTCCCGCGCCACCTCGCCGCCAGCACAAGCTGCGCCGCCCCGCCCTGACCTGCCTCGCCGGCGCCCCGCCCCGCCCCGCCCCGTCCCGCTCTGCCTCGCCGCCGGCTCTGCGAGCTCGCACTGGCCGCGCTGCATGCGGTGGTGGCCTGCGCGGCGAGCGGGCGGGTGCGCCACGAGGGTGTGGGTGCGGGCGTGGGCGCAGTGCCTCCGGCGACGGGGGCGGGAGCATCGACAGCCGCTACCCGCCCGCTCAGTGGCTACTGCTCGGGCCGGGGCATCGACATCCACGGTTTCCGGCCCCGGCGGCCGCGCGCCACGCCTAGCCCGCGCCCAGGTGGCCGGGCCGCACGCCCGGCGGCCGCGCGCCATGCCGAGCCTCTCGGTCTCACTGATTTGTGGGCCAGAGGGAAGGCACGGGCGGACAGGAGCGGACGAGAGGGGCGAGGAGAATGTCCGTTTTATGTCCGTTCGGGAGTATTCTTGGACCAAGTTTGCTTCAGGTTTAGGGTTGGGCGGGACAAAAAAATTGTCCAATGGACAACTCTGTTCGTTTGGGTATTGCCATTGGGTCGTATTTTACGACAAATGGACATATTCGGACCGGATAGTGGAGTTGGCCTTAATGCAAAGGGCTGACCTGCACCGCTGCACTGCACATTCATCCATCCATCAATCGGCGTCTGACCACCACCTTTTCTTTTTGTTTTCAGTTCCAGCCGGCCGACCGAGAGGAAGCCCTTCTCCATCAACAAGGCAAAGGTACACCTGCAGGCAATGGCCGCCCTCGAGATGTGGGCAGGCTGTGGTCGTCGCCATGCTGCCTGCACTGCATTTCTTCCTTGGTTTCTTCCCGGTTCTCTTCGTCTCGGCCATGCCTCTCGATCTAGCGCCATGTGGGTGCGTACCTACATGAGATGATCAAGATGATGATGAGAGCTAGTGACGTCACCGAGTGCACACTTTTCGATCTCCGGGGAAACCGAAATGCACAGTTTCTAGCTGTTAGAGTAGTCATTATGGTATACGACTTCTACTCTAAGTCAGTTTTGTACCCCTACCCTAAGTCGGTTTGTACCCTCTTATATACTCTTGTATGCCGCACCAAATCATCAATAAGAAACAGTTTTATTCAGCTTTCATGGTATCAGATACCGGTTCCAGAGTTTAGGGTATGGCTCCGCCAACGCCACCGCCGCCGTCGCCGCCCGGCTACTTCGAGCGCCGGGCCGCACTCATCGCCAAGGCTGCCAACGCCGCAGCCGCTTCTCTCTCGGCCCTTACTATAGCTCCACAAAACTACCCTGCACCCATCCTCGCCGCATCAATATCTCTTGCTGACACAATCTCCGACGTCAGCCCCTACATCCCATAGTTCTTGATCTCGCCGCCCACAACTACTACCATTGGAGACATCTCTTCGATCTCCACCTCGGCCGCTGCAACCTGCGCTCGCATGTCGCCGCCAACTGTCTTCCCCGCCCCGACGATCCGCAATGGTTGAAAGACGATCTCGCGATCGTCCAGTGGTTCTACACCCGCATCACCACCGAAATCTTCAACATGCTCGATCACGACGGCGCCACCGCTGCCAACATCTGGCACTCCCTCCGTCAGCTCTTCCAAAGCAACACCGACGCTCGGAAAAACGCTCTCCACACCGAGCTTCGCAATATGGTGCAAGGAGACGCCCCGGTGAACCTGTTCTGTCAGCGTGTTAAGACCATTGGTGATGAGCTCCGCGAACTCGGCGATACAGTTAGCGACTCACAGCTAATCAATATCGTCGTCGTCGGCCTCAGCGAAGACTTTGACAAGCAAGCCTCGTTCATACCGATGATACGGCCCCCTCCTACCTTCGCTGAAGTTCGTTCCTTGCTACAACTCGCGGCGGAAACACAAGCTCGCAAGGACTCTCGCCCCAAGGTCTTTCATGCTGCGGCTCATCCTCCTCTGCTGTCTACACTAGCGCCGCCTTCCAGGCCGGCTCCTGCCGCCGGGCCGTCCGCATCGTCATCTGTTCAACCGCCCCCAGGCTGGCGTCCTAGTCCGAACTACCGCGGCAAAAACCCTATCTACAGGCCGCCGTCGACTCGTTCGGTTCCGCCTACGACATCACCAGCACCGAGTCCTGCACCACCCACCAGTGCTCCATCTGCGGTTGCATGGCGGCCTCCTCATGATCCTTGGACGGGGCTTGTTCAAGCATGGCCCATGCCCTGGTCCGCTCCGTCCACCCTCGGTGCTCCGCCGGCATACTCAGGTGCCTGGCAACCCGGCCTTCGGCCGCCTACTGGTGCTTCCGGGGTTCTCAACCCCCGACAGCCGGCCAATACCTATCACGCCGCCCCGACGTATGCTCCTTATGGTCATTACAGCACCGACGGCGGCGCCTACTACACACCTCAGCCGGCCGTGCTCCCGACGCCACCCCCACCACAGCCGGCCAATGCCTACTACACTCCCCAGCCGGCCCTACTGCCTTCACCATCGTATCCGCCGGCACTGCTTCCGACGCCACCCTCACCTGCGACGCCGAGCTGGGATCAAGCTGCCTTTCTCCAGGCCATGAATAACTTTGCTGCACAAGGAAACTCAGGTACGGATTGGATCTTTGATTCAGGGGCCTCTAGTCATATGTCTGCATCTAGTAATTGGTTATCTTCTTGCACTAAATCTCCTTTCCCTTCCATTATCCTTGGAGATGGATCATCTATTCCTATATATTGTGTTGGTCAGGCTCAACTTCCCTCTTCCACCAAACCTCTTTTACTTCGTGATGTTCTAGTTGCACCCGCCCTCATTAAAAATCTTATCTCTGTTCGCCAATTTACTTGCGACAATCTAGTTTCGGCTGAATTTGACCCTTTTGGTTTATCTGTGAAGGATTACTTGACCAAGGCCGAGATCGCTCGCTTCAATAGCTCCGGTGATCTTTATTCTCTTAATGGAGTTCCTGCCGCCACCCCTCCAACATCCATGCTGGCCTCCGTCGATCTCTGGCATCGTCGCTTGGGCCATCCCAACCCCGCCGTCTTAGCTTCTATGCTTAGTGAATTTACCATACCATGTAATAGGGACTCTCATAATTCTGTGTTTTGCGAGTCTTGTCAATTAGGCAAACATGTGCGTCTTCCCTTTAGTTCCTCTAGTTCTTGTAGCACTTATCCCTTTGAATTAATACATTGTGATTTATGGACCTCTCCCATTGCAAGTGTTTCGGGTTTTAAATACTACCTTGTTATCCTAGATGATTTCACCCACTTTGTCTGGACTTTTCCTCTACGCAACAAATCCGAGGTCCATTCTCTTTTCCTTAATTTTCAACGCTATGTGTCTGTTCACTTCTTCCTCCCAATTTGCTTTATCCAATATGACAATGGTCGCACGTTTGATAACATTAAAAATCGTACTTTCTTCTTACAACATGGCATCCTGCTTAGGTTCTCATGTCCCTACACCTCCCCTCAAAATGGTAAAGCAGAACGCTCTCTTCGCACTCTCAATGATATAGTTCGCACTCTCCTCATTCAATCATCTATGCCTCCCAAGTTTTGGGCTGAAGCCCTACACATGGCCACCTTCCTTCTAAATATTCGACCTTCCAAAACTAAACCCAACACTACTCCCTATTATTCCCTCTTTCTTTCCCACCCCGACTACTCCGCGGTTCGTGTTTTCGGCTGTCTCTGTTTTCCCAATGCCTACGCCACTTCTGCAAATAAATTGTCACCACGCTCTATCCCATGTGCTTTTCTCGGCTTCTCTGACGAGCACAAAGGCTATCGCTGTCTCGACCTTCACACCGGACACGTTCATGTCTCTCGTCATGTCACGTTTGCTGAGCACATTTTTCCTTTCTCACAACGCACTACTACACCATCCAACACCCCTAGCTCCGCAAACACCCCCTCTCCCCATCCTTTCCAACTATATACTCCCCTACCTGCCGAACACAACTTATCACCACCACCATTAACACCCACCATAGCCAATCCCAACCATACACTCACCCCACCCGAGACGTCCCCAACACCCCCGACCCCTGCTCCCTCCCCAACACCCCCGGCCCCTACTCCCACTCCACCACCCAGCCCTGCTCCCACTCCACTACCCAGCCCTACTCCTTCGCCCGACTCTTCCGCTACGCCGGACTCACCAGTACCCACCTTACCCCCTCGTGCTATTCCTACAGCTGCCCCGATTAATGATCATCGCATGCGTACTAGGGCCAAATCAGGATTTCATCAACCCCAAGACCGCCTAAACCTTCATACCTCCGTATCTCTCACTTCTCTTTCAAAGAATTACAAAACTGCTCTACTTGATCCCAATTGGGCCGCTGCCATGCAAGAAGAATATAATGCTTTACTTCAAAACAACACCTGGCAACTTGTTCCTCGTCCTCCCAATACAAATATTGTTTCTGGCAAATGGATTTTTCGCCAAAAGTTCCACTCCGATGGGAGCCTCTCACGATATAAAGCCAGGTGGGTTTGTCGTGGTTTTTCTCAGCAACAAGGAATTGATTACGAAGAAACCTTCTCTCCTGTTGTTAAACCTAGCACCATTCGCACCGTTCTTAGTGTTGCTGTCTCCTCTTCATGGCCCATTCACCAACTTGATGTTAAAAATGCTTTCCTCCTTTGTTCCCTTCAAGAAACTGTCTACTGCCAGCAACCTCTGGGTTTTGAAAATCCATCCTTTCCAACTCATGTATGTCTTCTTCAAAAATCTCTCTACGGTCTTAAACAGGCCCCACGAGCTTGGTTTCAACACCTCTCTTTTTGTGTATCATCAAACTTCTGACACTGCCTATTTACTTCTCTATGTAGATGATATCATTCTTACCGCCTCCTCTCAAAAGTTCTTAGATCATATTGTCTCTCTTCTTAGATCTGAATTTTCTATGACTGACCTAGGACTCCTTCATCATTTCTTAGGCATTGCTGTTGTTCGAGATTCCTCCAGCCTTTTTCTTTCCCAACGCCAGTATATATTCTTGATCTTGTTAATCGTGCTGGTATGCTTGACTGTCAATCATCTCGCACTCCTGTCGATACTAGTTTTAAACTTTCGGCGACCGGTGAACCCTTTTCCGATCCTACTCTCTATCGTAGCCTAACAGGTGCTCTCCAATATCTCACCATTACTCGTCCTGAAATCTCTTTTGCTGTTCAACAAGCATGTCTCTATATGCATGATCCCCGGGTTCCTCACTATAATCATGTTAAACGCATTCTTCGGTATTTAAAAGGAACTCTCAATCATGGTCTCCACCTCAATAATTCTTCTCCAAACTCGCTTACCGCATACTCTGATGCAGACTGGGCTGGTTGTCCTGACACTCGAAGGTCCACTTCCGGTTTTTTGTGTTTTCTTGGTAACAATTTGATTTCTTGGTCTTCGAAAAGACAGGTTACAGTCTCACGTTCGTCGGCCGAGGCTGACTATCGCGCTGTGGCACATGCCGTTGCAGATACAATCTGGATTCGGCAGTTACTCTCCGAGCTACACAGGCCTATTGAGCAGGCCACTATTGTCTACTGTGACAACATATCAGCAGTCTACATGACCAGCAATCCAGTTAAAAACAGACGCACAAAGCATATTGAGATTGATATTCATTTTGTTCGTGAAAAGGTTGCTCTTGGTCAGGTTCGGGTGCTTCATGTTCCCTCTACGGCTCAGTTTGCTGACATTTTCACCAAGGCACTGCCTACTAAGCCGTTTCCAGATATCTGTTTCAGTCTCAACGTCGTCGAGCCTGCCGTTGATACTGCGGGGGGATGTTAGAGTAGTCATTATGGTATACGACTTCTAGTCCAAGTCAGTTTTGTACCCCTACCCCAAGTCGGTTTGTACCCTCTTATATACTCTTGTATGCCGCACCAAATCATCAATAAGAAACAGTTTTATTCAGCTTTTACTAGCTAGTCTGCAGTTGCACCTTGGCGTTTCTCTTTAGCCTCTTTTTTTAGGGGAAACCAGACACTTTATTGATCTATGAAAGAGTTCAGAGGAATACAAGATGGATCATGAGGGGATAACAGCCACAGATGGCGCCCCTAATCAAGTGAAAGAGAGTGTCTGGCAAGGCAAAGCACCTCACTAGTTGCTGATCTACGTTGAGAAATAAAGCTATAGCTATCAAAAATAGAGCTTGTGAGAGAAATTTCTTTGATCACCGACAGGTAACCTCCACCCGTCCCTCCATGGATATCTGATATAAATCCTTTGTAGTCTGAAGTCACCACCACCTTCTGCACCTTCTCTTTAGCCTCCTGATCTTTTAAAAAACAATAGGGCCGGTTTTGGATCAATTACGAGGCCCATTATTTAGATACTAAAGAAGATGGGCCTCGAGGACCCGGATGAACTCAAACGATCCTTTCCCTTGGGCAAATCCTAAACGGCGCTTAAGGCGCCTGTTTCTTCGGCTTTGCCAAACTGGCGCGCTCTTTGAGTTTCGATCTGCCAACCTCTACGCTTATTAGAGAGCGACGTAACTAACCTGCCACCTTTCGTGCTATGACTATGGAACTTCTTTTTTTTCCTTCTTTAAATAGAACGCTACAAAAAGCAGCAATTTCTCTATTTTCTTTTTTTCCTTCTTTTTTACTTTTTTCTTCTTCGTTTTTTATTTTTCTTTTCGCTTTTCTGTTTTTTGTAAATGCGTGAACTTTGTTTTATCAAATTTGATGAACTTTTTTTAAATTCGTTGAACTTTTCTTATAATCGATGGACTTTTTTTCAAATTCGATGAACTTTTTTTCAATCGGATGGACTTTTTTTCAGTTTCGGTGAACTTTTTTCAAATTGGATGAACTATTTTTCAATTTCGATGAACTTTTTTCAAACTTTGTGAACATTTTCCTGAATCGATGAACCTTTTTTCAAATTCAATGAACTTTCTTTCAAAATCGATGTAACTATTTTCAATTTTGTGAACTTAAAAAAATGATGAACTAGCTTTCAAAATCGATGAGCTTGTTTCTAAAAATCAATGAAATTTTCAACTAATTTTCAGATTTACGTTGATGTTTCACTAAAAAGAAGGTTAACTAAAACTTTTTTCTATTTGCAGAACACCAGAATATCTATGGTCCAGTGGTTAATACGTTTGTCTACAAAAAAGATGTGTGATGCCGAGTTCGAAACCCAGCTTCCGCTATTATTCTTCACATACCCCTTTTTTCTTATTTCTGAGCAGGTGCTGGGCCGGCCTGCTATGCAATGTTTGCGAGCACCTGTAGCGCCGATTGACACTTAGGATTTGAAGGCCTCATGGTTCAGGGGCCCAGGCCGAGGGCCAAGGGAAGGTTCAGGTGGAGGAAACAGAGGGCGAGGCAGGTCAGGCCGCGCGGCAGGACGCGGAAGTGCTAACTTCCATAATGCCGAGGTCTATGGTGACCCTCTCCGTGACACTGCAATGGAGGATGTTTACGTAACTCGGGAGATAGATACCAGCCAAGCTTCTGCCATGCTGGCCATTGGAGCCCCTCCTCCCGCTGGCTCAGGGAACAATGCATTGGTACCGCCACCTGCAACTGTACCGCCTCGCCCTTCCAAGCAAGACCTCAAGAGAACAAAGACCAATTCGAATGACAAGTCAGCTCCGAAGAATTCAACTTCAAGCAAAAAAATAGATGCGCGTATGGCGGGCCTTCCCGGGGGTCGCGCCTAGTGCAATGAGTATCCTAACTTGGAACTATCGTGGGTCTAGCAAACCCGCGACAGTTCATGAGCTTCGTGACCTCACGAGGCAACATGCCCCCTCTATCTTATGTATCCTTGAAACTCAAACAGAGGGCTCCAGGGTGGAGAATCTAGTAGGTACTTTAGGTTTTAATAAGAGTTATGCAATAAACAGTTCTGGTAGAAGTGGTGGAATAGGTATCTTTTGGAAGGATGAAATAAAAGTTGAAGTTATTGGTTACTCGGAGTACCACATTGATGTTACTGTGGATGGTCAGGCAAATACGCAGTTTAGGGCCACTTTCGTCTATGGAGAGGCCCAAGTTAGCGAACGATATAAGACGTGGAATATGCTCCGGGGAATTGTAGGAGTAAGCAATCTTCCTTGGGTGGCCATGGGAGATTTTAACGAAGTAATACATGCGCATGAGCACGACAGTGTTGGCCAGAGAAGCCAAGCATAGATGGACGCATTTCGGGACACTCTTGATATATGTGGTCTTTTAGATTTAGGCTACTCGGGGATCAACTGGACTTTTGAAAAGAAGGTTGTTGGAGGAACTTACACCAGAGTTAGACTTGACAGATGTGTTACCACCTCTGAGTGGCTGTTGGCCTTCCCTCATGCCGTACTGGAGCACAAACAAGCAGCTACGTCCGATCATGTCCTGATCCTGGTGGGCCTAGAGGACGTGCATGCATGCAGACGGACCCCACAAGTTTTTAGATATGAGACATGCTGGGAACAGGACCCCACTCTCCATGCAGTAGTGGGCGGCAGTTGGGCAAAAAGCCAAGGCAACACAGTTAATGCGCTGCATGCAAAACTACAGGAGCTATCTGGCGATCTGGGTACTTGGGACCATAACCACTTTGGAAACATCAGGCAGGAGATCAACCTATTAAAGAAACAGCTATGTGACATGCGTGAGATCCCAGGACGATCAGGCCCGACGCATGCAGTGATCAAGGTGACAGACCGTCTTGTCGAGTTGTTCCATCGGGAGGAAATGCTATGGCGACAAAGAGCAAGGGTGAATTGGCTAGCACATGGTGACAACAATACCTATTTCTTTCACCTCAGAGCAAGCCGACGGAGTCGAAAAAACCAGATTAAAGCGTTGTTTCATCAAGACGGCCAGCTAATAGAGGATACAGCCGAGATGGAGGCCATGACAAACAGTTTCTACAAAGAACTATATACCTCCGAAGGTGTCCAGAATATGCAACAGGTACTTGATACAGTCCCATGCAAGGTAGCGTTGGAGATGAATGAGATGCTTAATGCACCATATATCCAAACAGAGGTCAAAACAGCTTTGTTCCAAATGTTCCCGACTAAATCACCCAGTCCTGATGGCTTTCCAGCACATTTCTTCCAGCGCCACTGGGATGTGTGTGGTAATGAAGTGACCCAAGTGGTCCTAAAGATAGTTGAGGGCAAGGAGTCGGCCTCATGTATCAATTAGACAATCCTAGTTCTAATCCCCAAGGTAAAGAACCCCACCATGCTGACTCAATTCCGTCCCATAAGCCTTTGTGATGTTTTATATAAAATTACTTCAAAGGTAATTTCTAACCGCCTGAAGGTAGTACTACCTGAAATAATATCAGAGGAGCAGTCAGATTTTGTACCAGGGAGGTTGATCAAGGATAATATTATAACAGCGTATGAGTGCCTGCATTTCATGAAGAAAAACAAAGCGAAGGAACACCAATCATGTGCCCTAAAGCTCGATATGACGAAGGCCTATGATAGAGTTGAATGGTCCTACCTGCAAGCTATAATGCTCAAGCTAGGTTTTACAGAGAGATGGGTAGACATTGTCATGAGCTTAGTTTCTTCGGTAAAATTTTCAGTTATGTTTAATGGTAAGAGACTTGAGGGTTTCGGCCCATCCAGAGGCATAAGACAAGGGGACCCGATCTCCCCATACTTGTTCTTGTTGGCAGCAGAGGGCCTTTCGTGCCTACTAAAATCTAGACGTGGGTCATCCAATTTGCAAGGTCTCCAAGTGGCACCGTTGGCGTCGCCAGTGAACCACTTATTATTTGCTGATGACAACCTGCTGTTCTTTAAGGCAAACGGTATGGGAGCGACCGAGGTGAACCTGGTCTTGGACATCTGTTGTCAAGCGATAGGCTAGCTATTGAGGTGAATCTTTAATGGTAGCGATTGATACTACCATTAAGATGTTTGAGGGGTTCATTATATTTTTGTAATTCAACCATATGTTTATGCAAATCACCAAGTTTATCTAGCATTTGAACTCCCTCTGGGGTGAAAGAAAACCCCTTCTTTTGTGGTGGAACCCCCAGAATTCCTTCTAAAATTTCATAGGCAGTATTGGCATCAAGCTCGATAAAATTCCCTTTAGCGGCAAAATCTAGGAGTTGGCTATGATGCAAAGCTAATCCTATGTAAAAATTACGAAGCAAGACCTTAGTGTCCCCTTTTAGATTGTGTTGGGGATATTACTACTGGGCGTAAACCGGCCCGGAGAGGCCGGGTTATCCCCATAATGAATTATTATACTTGAAGCCCATGAAGACGAAGATGATGGCGCTTTAAGTAAGCCCAAGGCCCAAAGGCGGATTAAGACCTGTAGTGATAAACCGACATTGATATGTAAACTTGTGTTATAAGATAGAAAGAGCAGAGACCGACCCGGACACGTTTATGAGCCGGCCTCGGGACCCTGTAAACCGACGGGCGTCAACCCATGTATATAAGGGGACGACCCGGCGGCGGTTTAAGGACAGCAGACAACAACTCGAGACCCAGGTAAAGCGTATTCGCTCCCTGGTCATCGAAACCCTGGCAATCCCACAACAACTGGATCGTAGGCTTTTACATTCACCGCAAGGGGCCGAACCAGTATAAACTTTCTGCGTCCCCTGTCCGCTTTAACCCCTTTAAGCTAACCCATTGCGATGGCTCCATGACTAAGTCCTTGCTCTAGGACATCTGCCGTGACAAAACAACGACAGTTGGCGCCCACTTTGGCGCTATCGCACGATGGTTTCGAGTTCTTAGAGGGCAGCTTCGAAGGTCTCAAGTGTTACGCTGTGGGCCGGATGACCAAGAGTCGTCGCGGCAAGCTCTACATCGACGACGCAGGCTGGGGCCCCGAGGCCGGCTCAATCGAGTACGGGTACCGGGTCCCCTTCGGCGGCATCCACGTTTTCATTGGCAAGATCAGTGAACCGGGCCCTGAGCCGGACATCTGCACCGACATCATCGAGACGGCTCAGTGTGCGAGATCTGCCCGGGTTAAGCCTGTCATGAAGCGTGCCTTCGTGGGAGTCATCCACGGAGTGGAATCTGAGGATAGATCGGAATCTGGTGGCGAAACCGTCGTTTATTCCAGCGATGAGTCATCGACCGAAGAGACTGAGTCATTGTACCAATTGCAAGATGGCCGGATTGGGGGCTGTTCCGATGGCGACAGTATTCCGGATCCCTTTGATCCGCCAAACCGGGTTGCGATCTTCATCGCCGGTACACAGCCAGCGCTCCACTCTTTGACCGCGGTGGCGATGATTTCCGGATCAGTAGGAGCGACAGCGGCCGGGGCAGGAGGCCCTGTGCGACCGCTGGCTCGGGTTTTATCTGATTTATTTGACGCCTTGGCAGCACTGATGGCGGAGGTTAATCCGGCAAATCAAGATGAGCATAATGCGGAAATTGCGAAGGTGAAAGATCAGATAACCCAGGCCAAGGCCGACCTGGCAGCTGAGGACACCAGGATGGCTGCGGAACGGGCCGCATTGGATGCACAGGCTTACCGGCTTATGCTGGATCAGAGCGCGTCAAACGATGTCATGAGGAGAAAGTACCGATCTCGCCTACCGCCGGTTTATGAGGCCAAGAACCTCTTTAATACCCCAGGAGCGGGGACCAGCAACCCGCCAGCGGTAAACCGGGCGGAGGCACCTAGAACGGGGGCTCCGGTTCAGCCACGTCTGACTGATCCGCCTCGTCAGAACAACGTTTTGTCACAGCACGTCCCAACACTGCCGGGTCATTACTCTAACCCGATGGATAACATTGTCGCTGCCGCTTCACGACTAGCAGCTCTCCCAATCGAAGGCGAGTCCCCAGTAGCGGTCGAGACGCGACGGGCTAGGGAGCTCCTTCAGACAGCTTTTACTCATCAGCAGGCTTATTCATATAGTCGCGAAAGGATCCATTCTACTCCCCGCCCAAGCCGGAGTTACAGCAGGCATATCGATGAACCGGCCGTGTCAAGCAGCGCGCGAAACCGTAATCCGCCCCGTAGCCACAACCCGGCGGGTGGCGGTGGTGATGCCCAGGATGTGGTGGATCGGGCTAGGGCACGTCGAGAGGCCGAGTTAGCGGCGCAGCATGAAGCTCGCCAACTTACTCCGGTTGTCCGACCACGACGGTGGAACCAGGGGTTACTTCCAGCTCTTTGGGAGTACTGATACGTCTCCAACGTATCTATAATTTTTGATTGCTCCATGCTATATTATCTTCTGTTTTGGACATTATTGGGCTTTATTATTCACTTTTATATTATTTTTAGGACTAACCTATTAACCAGAGGCCCAGCCAGAATTGCTATTTTTTGCCTATTTCAGAGTTTCGCAGAAAAAGAATATCAAACGGAGTCCAAACGGAATGAAACCTTCGGGAACGTGATTTTCGGAACGAACATGATCCAGAGGACTTGGACCCTACGTCAAGAAAGCCACCAGGAAGCCACAAGGTAGGGGGGCGCGCCTACCCCCCTGGGCGCGCCCTCCACCCTCGTGGGCCCCATGTTGCTCCACCGACGTACTCCTTCCTCCTATATATACCTACGTACCCCCAAACGATCAGATACGGAGCCAAAAACCTAATTCCACCACCGCAACCTTCTGTACCCACGAGATCCCATCTTGGGGCATGTTCCGGAGCTCCGCCGGAGGGGGCATCGATCATGGAGGGCTTCTACATCAACACCATAGCCTCTCCGATGAAGTGTGAGTAGTTTACCTTAGACCTTCGGGTCCATAGTTATTAGCTAGATGGCTTCTTCTCTCTTTTTGGATCTCAATACAATGTTCTCCCCCTCTCTTGTGGAGATCTATTCGATGTGATCTTCTTTTGCGGTGTGTTTGTTGAGACCGATGAATTGTGGGTTTATGATCAAGTTTATCTATGAACAATATTTGAATCTTCTGAATTCTTTTATGTGTGATTGGTTATCTTTGCAAGTCTCTTCGAATTATCAGTTTGGGTTGGCCTACTAGATTGATCTTTCTTGCAATGGGAGAAGTGCTTAGCTTTGGGTTCAATCTTGTGGTGTCCTTTCCCAGTGACAGTAGGGGCAGCAAGGCACGTATTGTATTGTTGCCATCGAGGATAACAAGATGGGGTTTTTATCATATTGCATGAATTTATCCCTCTACATCATGTCATCTTGCTTAAAGCGTTACTCTGTTCTTATGAACTTAATACTCTAGATGCATGTTGGATAGCGGTCGATGTGTGGAGTAATAGTAGTAGATGCAGGCAGGAGTCGGTCTACTTGTCTCGGACGTGATGCCTATATACATGATCATACCTAGATATTCTCATAACTATGCTCAATTCTGTCAATTGCTCAACAGTAATTTGTTCACCCACCATAAAATATTTATGCTCCTGAGAGAAGCCACTAGTGAAACCTATGGCCCCCGGGTCTATCTTCCATCATATTAATCTTCCAACACTTAGCTATTTCCTTTGCCGCTTTTATTTTGTTTACTTTACTTTGCATCTTTATCACAAAAATACCAAAAATATTATCCTATCATATCTATCAGATCTCACTCTCGCAAGTGACCATGTAGGGATTGACAACTCCTTATCGCGTTGGTTGCGAGGATTTATTTGTTTGTGTAGGTGCGAGGGACTCGCGCGTAGCCTCCTATAGGATTGATACCTTGGTTCTAAAAAACTGAGGGAAATACTTACGCTACTTTGCTGCATCACCCTTTCCTCTTCAAGGGAAAACCAACGCAGTGCTCAAGAGGTAGCAAGAAGGATTTCTGGCGCCGTTGCCGGGGAGGTCTACGCAAAAGTCAACATACCAAGTACCCATCACAAACCCTTATATCCCGCATTACATTATTTGCCATTTGCCTCTCGTTTTCCTCTCCCCCACTTCACCCTTGCCATTTTATTCGCCCTCTCTTTTCCGTTTGCCTCTTTTTGCCCGTCTCTTGTTTGCTCGTGTGTTGGATTGCTTGTTTGTCACGATGGCTCAAGATAATACCAAATTATGTGACTTTACCAATACCAACAATAATGATTTCCTTAGCACTCCGATTGCTCCTCTTACCGATACTGAATCTTGTGAAATCAATGCTGCTTTGTTGAATCTTGTCATGAAAGATCAATTTGCCGGCCTTCCTAGTGAAGATGCCGCTACTCATCTAAATAGCTTTGTTGATTTGTGTGATATGCAAAAGAAGAAAGATGTTGACAATGATATTGTTAAATTGAAGCTATTTCCTTTTTCGCTTAGAGATCGTGCTAAATCTTGGTTTTCGTCTTTGCCTAAAAATAGTATTGATTCATGGAATAAGTGCAAAGATGCTTTTATCTCTTAAGTATTTTCCTCCCGCCAAGATTATCTCTCCTAGAAACGATATTATGAATTTTAAGCAACTTGATCATGAACATGTTGCACAAGCTTGGGAGAGGATGAAATTAATGATACGTAATTGCCCTACGCATGGTTTAAATTTGTGGATGATTATACAAAAGTTTTATGCCGGATTGAATTTTGCTTCTAGAAATCTTTTAGATTCGGCCGCGGGAGGCACTTTTATGGAAATCACTTTAGGAGAAGCTACTAAACTCCTAGATAATATTATGGTTAATTATTCTCAATGGCACACTGAAAGATCCACTAATAAAAAAGTGCATGCGATAGAAGAAATTAATGTTTTGAGTGGAAAGATGGATGAACTTATGAAATTATTTGCTAGCAAGAGTGTTTGTTCTGATCCTAGCAATTCCTCAAATAATTATGGTAACTACTACAACAATTCTTATGAAAATTTTAATAAGATGCCCTCTGAATTTGAGACTAGTGTTAAAGAGTTTATGAATTCGCAAAAGAATTTCAATGCTTTGCTTGAAGAAAATTGCTTAAAGTTGATGAATTGGCTAGGAACGTTGATAGAATTTCTCTTGATGTTGATTCTTTGAAACTTAGATCTATTCCTCCTAAGCATGATATCAACGAGTCTCTCACAACCATGAGAATTTCCATTGATGAGTGCAAAGGAAGAACCGCTAGGATGCGTGCTAAGAAAGAATTTTTTTATGAAAGCGTGTTCTTCAAATTTCTATGAAAATAAAGATGAAGATCTAAAAGTTATTGATGTGTCCCCTATTAAATCTTTGTTTTGCAATATGAATTTTGACAATGATGGGACTGAATATGATCCACCTTTACCTAGAAGGCGTTCCAAAAATTCGGAGTTTTTAGATCTTGATGCAAAAGTTGCTAAAAGTGGGATTGAAGAAATCAAAACATTAGATGTTAATAAACCCACTATTTTGGATTTCAAGGAATTTAATTATGATAATTGCTGTTTGATAGATTGTATTTCCTTGTTGCAATCCGTGCTAAATTCTCCTCATGCTTATAGTCAAAATAAAGCTTTTACCAAACATATCGTTGATGCTTTGATGCAATCTTATGAAGAAAAACTTGAGTTGGAAGTTTATATCCCTAGAAAACTTTATGATGAGTGGGAACCTACTATTAAAATTAAGATTAAAGATCATGAATGCTATGCTTTGTGTGATTTGGGTGCTAGTGTTTCCACGATTCCAAAAACTTTGTGCGATTTGTTAGGTTTTCGTGATTTTGATGATTGCTCTTTAAACTTGCACCTTGCGGATTCCACTATTAAAAAACCTATGGGAAGAAATAATTATGTTCTTATTGTTGCACATAGGAACTATGTGCCCGTAGATTTTATCGTTCTTGACATAGATTGCAATCCTTCATGTCCTATTATTCTTGGTAGACCTTTCCTTAGAACGATTGGTGCAATTATTGATATGAAGGAAGGGAATATTAGATTCCAATTTCCATTAAAGAAAGGCATGTAACACTTCCCTAGGAAGAAAATAAAATTACCATATGAATCTATCATGAGAGACACTTATGGATTGCCTACCAAAGATGGCAATACCTAGATCTATCCTTGCTATTATGCCTAGCTAGGGGCGTTAAACGATAGCGCTTGTTGGGAGGCAACCCAATTTTATTTTTAGTTTTTTGCTTTTTGCTTCTGTTTAGGAATAAATATTTAATCTAGCCTCTATTTTGGATGATATTTGCTATTATGCTTAGCTAGATGCTTGATACGTCTCCAACGTATCTATAATTTTTGATTGCTCCATGCTATATTATCTTCTGTTTTGGACATTATTGGGCTTTATTATTCACTTTTATATTATTTTTGGGACTAACCTATTAACTGGAGGCCCAGCCTAGAATTGTTGGTTTTTTCCTATTTCAGAGTTTCGCAGAAAAAGAATATCAAACGGAGTCCAAACGGAATGAAACCTTCGGGAACGTGATTTTCGGAACGAACATGATCCAGAGGACTTGGACCCTACGTCAAGAAAGCCACCAGGAAGCCACGAGGTAAGGGGGGCGCCTACCCCCTGGGCGCGCCCTCCACCCTCATGGGCCCCATGTTGCTCCACCGACGTACTCCTTCCTCCTATATATACCTATGTACCCCCAAACGATCAGATACGGAGCCAAAAACCTAATTCCACCACCGCAATCTTCTGTACCCACGAGATCCCATCTTGGGGCCTGTTCCGGAGCTCCGCCGGACGGGGCATCGATCACGGAGGGCTTCTACATCAACACCATAGCCTCTCCGATGAAGTGTGAGTAGTTTACCTCAGACCTTCGGGTCCATAGTTATTAGCTAGATGGCTTCTTCTCTCTTTTTGGATCTCAATACAATGTTCTCCCCCTCTCTTGTGGAGATCTATTCGATGTAATCTTCTTTTGCGGTGTGTTTGTTGAGACCGATGAATTGTGGGTTTATGATCAAGTTTATCTATGAACAATATTTGAATCTTCTGAATTCTTTTATGTATGATTGGTTATCTTTGCAAGTCTCTTCGAATGATCGGTTTGGTTTGGCCTACTAGATTGATCTTTCTTGCAATGGGAGAAGTGCTTAGCTTTGGGTTCAATCTTGCGGTGTCCTTTCCCAGTGACAGTAGGGGCAACAAGGCACGTATTGTATTGTTGCCATCAAGGATAACAAGATGGGGCTTTCATCATATTGCATGAATTTATCCCTCTACATCATGTCATCTTGCTTAAAGCGTTACTCTGTTCTTATGAACTTAATACTCTAGATGCATGTTGGATAGCGGTCGATGTGTGGAGTAATAGTAGTAGATGCAGGCAGGAGTCGGTCTACTTGTCTCGGACGTGATGCCTATATACATGATCATACCTAGATATTCTCATAACTATGCTCAATTCTGTCAATTGCTCAACAGTAATTTGTTCACCCACCGTAAAATATTTATGCTCCTGAGAGAAGCCACTAGTGAAACCTATGGCCCCCGGGTCTATCTTCCATCATATTAATCTTCCAACACTTAGCTATTTCCTTTGTCGCTTTTATTTTGTTTACTTTACTTGCATCTTTATCACAAAAATACCAAAAATATTATCCTATCATATCTATTAGATCTCACTCTCGTAAGTGACTGTGTAGGGATTGACAACTCCTTATCGCGTTGGTTGCGAGGATTTATTTGTTTGTGTAGGTGCGAGGGACTCGCGCGTAGCCTCCTACTGGATTGATACATTGGTTCTCAAAAACTGAGGGAATACTTATGCTACTTTGCTGCATCACCCTTTCCTTTTCAAGGGAAAACCAACGCAGTGCTCAAGAGGTAGCAAGTACTGTGTCTCGTCCCAGCGCTGCGCAACGTGCGTCTGCCCAAGGATTTCAAGGGCCCACGTAAGGTACCGAATTACAACGCCGATTTATCCCCCGAGTCATGGGTTGAAAGGTATGAGATGGCAATGGAGATGCTGGATGTGGATGATGCGGCGTGTGCTAAATACTTCACCATGATGCTGGAGGGGACAACCCGCAGTTGGTTGAAGAACTTGCTGGCTAACTCTATTGGATCATGGGCCGAATTAAGGGCCCTGTTTATCCAGAATTTCAAGGATACATGTAAGCAGCCCATGTCGATCGTGGACTTAGCTGCCTATGTCCAGGAGGAAGGAGAATCAACAACCCGTTGGGTGCGCCGGGTTTCGGAGATTTGCACTCATCGGACCGCATCAACGCTGATACAGCAGTCTTGACATTGGAAGGCAATTGCCGGTTTGCTCCTCTGAAGTTGAAGTTGGGACGGCTCAAACGTCATTGTAATGACATGGGAACACTCATGGCAGCTCTGGTAAAGTATGCCGACTCTGATAGGAGCGGCAACACTAAGGGGCAGCAGCATAACCCGACGGGTCATGGAAACGGCGGTAAGCATAAAGCGGATAACAACCTAGATTTTGTGGCTAACACCAACATGCAGGACAAAGGCCAGCGGCGTAAGGGTAAACCGCCCCAGCGTGCTGGAGGACCAAGTCCTAATCCAGAGCGCCTGTCTTATCTGTTAAACCAGCCTTGCCCAAAGCACGGTACGAAGGACCAACCGTCCACGCACCTCTGGAAAGATTGTTATATCATGCAGGAATTCAAAAATTCCGACTTTTTCGGTATGATCACGGACCGGGCGGCGGTTCAGGCCCTGGATCTCATGGGCCGTGTTACGGTGGAGGCAGTTCCGGTTCAGGTTTTCACGGTAATCAGAGCGGACATGGTAATCAAGGCAATCAGGGCAACCAAGGTGGTTATAATCATCAGGGTAATCAGCAGCAACAGCAGCAGTCGGGTTACCAGAGCAACCCGAAGCAGTTGAATAGTGGGCAGTATCATGTCTTCACCACTAGTCTATGCAAGAGTGATCAAAAGCTTCATAAGAAGGCAGTGAATTCCGTTGAACCGGCGGTGCCCCATTACTTGCGCTGGTCTGAGCAGCCGATCGTGTGGAGTAGAGAGGATCATCCACCCCGGGTTGATAATCCGGGTCTTCTGGCATTGGTGGTGGCGCCTTAGGTTGGAGGTTATAAGTTCACTAAGGTACTCATGGACGGGGGGAGTAGTATCAATATCCTTTATTATGAAACCTTCCGTCGCATGGGGTTAACAGATAAAAATCTTAAGTCGTCCAATACGGTCTTCCATGGTGTAGTGCCTGGTAAATCGGCATATCCTGTTGGTAAGATAGCTCTGGAGGTGGCTTTTGGAGATGAGCATGAGTTGAGATTAGAGACACTGACCTTTGAGGTGGTGAAAATTAAGAGCCTGTATCATGCCTTGTTTGGACGGCTGGCTTATGCTAAGTTCATGGCAAGGCCCTGTTATGTCTATCTGCAGCTCAAAATGCCGGGTCATAAGGGTACCATCACGGTTCATGGAAGCCGTAAGATCGCCTTGGAATGTGAAGAAGGTGATGCGGCATATGCTGAGTCGGTTTGTGCAACAGAGGAGTTGAAGTTCTATAAGGAAAATGTTGATCCGGCGGATATGACTTCTTTGAAAAAGCCAACTACAGAGCATGATCCGGCATTGAAGTTGAAATCGGCTGATGAGACTAAGCTGGTTGATTTTGTTCCAGGCGATTCATCCAAGAAGTTCAGCATCAGCGCTAACTTGGATCCGAAATAGGAAAGCGCGCTCATCGAGTTCATCCGTGAGAACCGGGACATCTTCGCGTGGAAGCCTTCTGACATGCCAGGTGTAACGAGGGAACTCGCTGAGCACACTCTTAATGTTGATCCCAAGTATAAACCGGTCAAATAATTTCTTCGTCGGTTCAATGAAGAAAGGCGCAAGGCAATTGGTGAAGAGGTGGCCAGGCTTTTGGCAGCTAGGTTTATTGTTGAAGTATTTCATCCTGAGTGGTTGGCTAATCCAGTGCTGGTACTTCAGAAGAATGGCACTTGGCGTATGTGTGTGGATTACACAGATTTGAACAAGGCTTGTCCAGCAGATCCTTTTGCCCTCCCTCGTATCGATCAAATCATTGATGCTACGGCGGGTTGCGAGCGTTTGAGTTTTCTGGATGCTTATTCTGGTTACCATCAGATCAAAATGGCAGTTAAGGACCAGGAGAAGACAGCTTTCATAACTCCCTTTGGAGCCTTCAGCTATGTATCTATGCCTTTGGACTCAAAAGTGCCCAGGCAACTTATCAGCGCTGTGTGCAAAATTGTCTTCATGATCAGATCGGCCGCAATGTTCATGCCTATGTGGATGATATTGTGGTAAAGTCCAGAAAGGAGGAGACATTGATTGATGACTTGAAGGAGACCTTTGACAACCTCCGGGTTTATAAAATGATGCTTAATCCGGCCAAGTGTGTCTTTGGTGTACCGGCAGGCAAGCTCTTGGGCTTTCTGGTGTCTAACAGGGGCATTGAAGCTAATCCGGAGAAGATCAAGGCTATAACTTCTTTGGCTAAACCGAAGTGCATCAATGACGTCCAATGACTGGCAGGCCGGATTGCCGCCTTGAGCCGGTTTATCAGTCGCCTCGCTGAGAAGGCCGTCCCTTTATATCAGATGCTGAAAAAGACAGATAACTTCGTTTGGAGTGACGCCGCCAATGAAGCGTTTGAGGACTTAAAGCGGCAGCTAGCTGAACCGCCTATCCTTGCTGCTCCTGTTGATAAGGAGCCCTTGTTGTTATATGTGGCTGCTAATGCCCGGGCTGTCAGCGTGGCTATTGTGGTGGAACGCAAGGAGGCTGGAAAGGAATATCCGGTTCAACGGCCGGTTTATTACATCAGTGATGTACTTATTGAGTCCAAGCAGCGGTACCCGCATTGGCAGAAGCTGGTGTACGGAGTTTTCATGGCAAGCCGGAAGCTTAAGCAATATTTTCAGGGTCATCCCATCATTGTGGTCAGTTCTGCTCCTTTGGGGGATATAATCCAGAACAGGGAGGCGACTGGCCAGATTGCCAAGTGGGCTATTGAGCTTGGGCCTCACGGGTTGAAGTATATGCCCCGGACGGCGATCAAGTCTCAGGCACTTGTGGACTTCATCAATGACTGGACAGAGTTACAGGCACCAGAAGAGAAGCCGGATCATACTTATTGGACTATTCATTTTGATGGGTCCAGGCAATTGGAGGGCTCGGGGCCTGGAGTCGTATTAACTTCCCCACGATGTGATAAGTTTTGTTATGTTCTCCGTTTAATGTTCCCTTGCACTAACAATGCAGCTGAATATGAGGCTTTACTCCATGGTCTTCGGATGGCTAAAGAGATGAATCTAAGCCGAGTTAAGTGCTTCGGTGATTCGGATTTGGTGGCTCAACAAGTGTCTGGTACTTGGGATTCCAAGGACCCACTCATGGCAGCATATCGTCGAGAGGTGGATATTGTTGCAGGTCACTTCAAAGGTTATCAGGTCGAACATGTGGACCGGCGGAAGAATGAAGCGGCGGACGCTCTGAGCCGTTTGGGTTCCCAACGTAAACCAGTTCCACCCAATGTGTTCTTGGATGTGCTGCATAATCCGTCCGTCAAGCTCCCTGGCGAAGAGGATTTGGTTGTTCCTGATCCGGAGGCTTAGTTGGTGGCGGCTCTTCATATTATCCCGGATTGGACGGTTCCATATTTGGCGTATATGAACCGGGGCGAGTTACCAGAGGATGAAACTTCGGCCAGGCAGATAATCCGGCGGTCCAAGTCCATGACTATTATCAATGGAGAGTTACATCATTGCAGTGTGACAGGGGCATTTCAGCGTTGTGTATCTCCTGAAGAAGGCCATGAAATTTTGCAAGAGATCCACGAAGGAGATTGTGGTCACCACGCCGGTTCAAAATCTCTGGTAGCCAAAGCGTTTCGTCACGGTTTCTATTGGCTGACGGCTCATGCTGATGCCGAGGACTTGGTCAAAAAGTGTGATGGATGTCAAAAATTCTCACGACGCGCTCATGTACTGGCTCAAGAATTGAGGATGATTCCAATCACTTGGCCATTTGCAACTTGGGGGCTGGATATGGTTGGGCCCTTTAAGAGATCCAAGGACAAGAAGACCCACCTTTTGGTGGCAGTTGATAAGTTCACTAAATGGGTGGAGGCGGAGGCAGTCAGTAAGTGTGATGCAGCTACGGCGGTTCAATTCATCAAGAAGGTGATTTTCCGGTTTGGCTTTCCACACAGCATTATAACAGATAATGGCACCAATCTGTCCAAAGGTGCTATGAAGGAGTTCTGCCAACATGAGCACATCCGACTTGACGTATCATCAGTGGCTCATCCCCAGTCTAATGGTCAAGCGGAAAGGGCCAATCAAGAGATCTTGAGAGGCATCAAGCCCCTGCTTATGGTTCCTTTGCAGCGGATGCCGGGTTGTTTGGTGGAGGAGTTACCTTCTGTGTTGTGGAGTATCAATACCACGCCTAACAGATCCACGGGTTACACGCCCTTTTTCATGGTTTATGGAGCGGAGGCGGTTCTCCCTAGTGACATCCGTCATGATTCGCCCCGTCTGGCGGCGTACGTCGAAGCTGACAATGAGAAGGCACGACAAGAAGCACTTGACCTGTTGGATGAGGAAAGAGACATTGCAGCAGCCCGTTCGGCGATTTATCAGCAAGATCTGTGGCGTTATCACAGCCGCCGGGTTAGAACCAGAACTTTTCAAGAAGGCGATCTGGTGCTCCGACTCATCCAGGATCAGACGGATATGCACAAGTTATCCCCACCTTGGGAAGGACCTTTTGTGGTCAGCAAGAATCTGCATAACGGGTCATACTACCTTATTGATGTTCGAGAGCACAAAGACTCGCGTAAATCGGAGGAGGAGACTCACTGGCCGTGGAATATCGCTCATCTTCGTCCCTACTATACCTGAGCTATAGGCTCTGCTTATGTACATAGTTATGACCATGTATATATTATGATCAATATAATGAACCGGAGCCTCAGCTAAAGCGGGGTATCTGTTGTTTTCTTATATCATGTGTGGTTACATGGGGGCTTCTGTTCATAAAGCGGCGTCCGGTTTACACCTTGATTCAGCTTATAAAGCTTTATATACAAATCACTTGAGGGCTTGGTTGTACTTAAACCATAGCTACGCCTCTTGATCGGCGTAATGCCACTAGAAAAATCACTTGGGGGCTTGGTCGTATTCGAACAATAGTCACACCTCTTGATCGGCTCAAAGCCAAATTACTCCGGGGCCAAAGATATTGGAAATATGCCCTAGAGGCAATAATAAAATGGTTATTATTATATTTCCTTGTTCATGATAATTGTCTATTGTTCATGCTATAATTGTGTTATCCGGAAATCGTAATACATGTGTGAATACATAGACCACAACATGTCCCTAGTGAGCCTCTAGTTGACTAGCTCGTTGATCAACAGATAGTCATGGTTTCCTGACTATGGACATTGGATGTCATTGATAACGGGATCACATCATTAGGAGAATGATGTGATGGACAAGACCCAATCCTAAGCATAGCACAAGATCGTGTAGTTCGTTTGCTAGAGCTTTTCCAAATGTCAAGTATCATTTCCTTAGACCATGAGATTGTGCAACTCCCGGATACCATAGGAGTGCTTTGGGTGTGCCAAACGTCACAACGTAACTGGGTAGCTATAAAGGTGCACTACGGGTGGTTCTGAACTACTCACGCATCATCGGAGAGGCACCAATGGAAGTGGTGAACCCCTTCGTGATGGTGTCTAGATTGGATCTGGTGGTTCTGAACTCTGCGGCGGCTGGAATTGATTTTCGTTGACTCCCCTAGAGTTTCTGGAATATTAGGGTATTTATAGAGAGCAAAGAGGCGGTCCAGGAAGCGGGGGCCATGCCCCCCGCCCCCCCCCCCCCCCCCACCCCCCCCCCCCCCCCCCCCCCCCAATGGCTGCGTCATACCTACGTATAGAGCAATCTACGCCAAGTAGATTAGGCCAGGTCAAAGAGATTTAGGACTAATTGCCCCCCTCAACAGTGCGCTCAAGCCCTGGCCCAGGAACTTTGCAAGTTAAGCCCATGTATCTGTAAGGTCAAGCCCACACCAGGGAGAGAAAAAAAGGCTAGTTTTGGAAACTGACTGGCCACGATCGAGGGAATCCTCCTGAATCGATAGTTACGGCGCCGACGCACAACGCACGGCACGCTCGCTGCGCGTAGCCGCCGGGAAGTTCGACCAGGGCATCCGCACAACGCATCAGAAAAAGCGCCGATGGGAAAATAGTCCTGGTAAGTCTCCTTGCTTCTTGATTTATACTATGCAATACCGATGAACTTGTCCGCATCTGGCTCCAGTAGACGAGCAACTTCTTGATTTAGATGGAATTAGTTAGGGGTGGCAATTTCTTGACTTGTTAAAAAAAGGTACTGTTAATTTAGGCATGCGCTGATTCTATCATCTCAGTTTGTATTTCAGGTTGATTAGAAATCTACATATACGAAAAAAAAATAGTTGATATTACAAACTACTGATCAAATATTTGTCACAAGTAAAATTTACAAAAGCTAGAAAAAAAAATCGTTGTCTTCTTCGCCCCCCCCCCCCCCCCCCCCCCCCCCCTCCCCCATATGTTCAAAACCTGGCTCCGCCCGAGCTCCCCTTCTCTTGTGTACCCTGTTTGCGTGTTCTTCCTCTCAAAACTGAGGCAGGAACTGAAGAAAAGCACACGTACTCCTCGAGACAAATGAACAAGCGGAAGGTTCTGCTATGCCTATACCGACCCATTGTACCCAACGAACCCACGATCGACACGCTGCACGCGCGCCGGCGCCTGGCGCTGCATGCGCATGCAGCAGGTGCAGTGCACACACTTAATCCATGACAGGCAGACTGACTGACTGACTGATGGCTGCGCGCGTGTGTGCATGGCCGGACACACGGATGCATCACCTGCTTCGCATCGCCGTGGCATGCACGCACGCGCCGGACGCATGCCTTTGCGATGACCCGGTGTGCAGTAGCAAAGCAACTGCCAGTGCTGCTGTAGAGACAAGCGAAGCCGTCCTCCTGCTGAAGCAGCACGACGTCGCCGCGCAGAGCACACCACACCGGCACAGCCCCCGGACTCCAAGGTACCGAAACTGAAAGCCCACACACGCAGCAGAACGAACGTTGTGTAGGGAGTATTTGTTGTGTAAAACCCGACGAGTTGGAGGAAGCAAGCAAGGAGAACAAACGGAGACGACGACGATGGCCACCGGCCAGCCTCTGCATGCATGCCCGGGCGCGACGTCGCGCCCAGTGCGTGCGTGCGTGCGTGCATGCGGGCGTACGTCAGCCCAACTCAGCTAGCTCAGTCCAGACTGCACGTCGCAATCCGTGCATGCGATAGGATGCGGCGGCAAATTAGACAAATTTGATGTGTGGACGAAATCAAATCACAGAATGAACTGCCCGTGAAATTATTTCACGTGGCTGACCTTTTTGTGTGACGTCCGACACAAAGACGCCACACTACACTGTGCAACGCCTCACAAATAGGCGCTACACGCCTGACCAGCGTTGCAATCCAGACTGCCTAAAAAGTGCTAAGTCATTGTGCCTAGCCTAAGAGCTAGGCGCTGCACTGTATAGTGTGGCGCCTAGCTCTCAGGCGCTGCACTAGTGGTTGCACTACAAAATGAAGCAACCACTAGTGCAACGCCTAGAAGCTAGGCGCTACACTGTATAGTGTGGCGCCTAGCTCTCAGGCGCTGCACACTGACTTAGTAATTTCCGGATCACACGGGTGCGACGCTGGCCAGGCGTGTAGCGCCTATCTGTGAGGCGTTGCATAGTGTAGTGTGGCGCCTTCGTGTCGGGCGTCACACAAAAAGGTCAGCCACGTGAAATAGTTTCACGGGCAGTTCATTTTGTGATATGATTTCATCCATAGGTCAAATTTGTCAATTTTCCCGGATGCGGCGTGGCCGACGTAGAGTAGGTACGTAGACGAAGTACGTACGTAAGAGCAGTAGTTGAACTGTAGGAGTACATATGTGCTGAAGGTAATAACTGCTACTCCTACGTAGCAGGGAGCCGTGCGTGCGTGTAACGCGTCTAAAACAATGGCGGCACGGCACGCACGGTCGATCGTACGGACGTGGCGATGATGGCTATGCCCGTGCCGCTCCTCGCCGGGCAGCTGCTTTTCGACCGAAACGATCAGGTGGAAGCTGGTATGGACTCTGGTTCGTGGCGGCAAGCATTTCTTTCTTTCTTTTTTTCTTGCACGGAAGCGGCAACCAGAGGCGATCGACCGCGACATCGACGGGGACAGTAGTAGTAATAAATCTCTGTACATTTGTTTGGTGTGGTAGCTGTACCTGTACGTATCTACTCCAGGCCTGAGGTCTGTGCACTACATGCAGTACCACGTCATTTAATTTCATTAGCACTTGGATCCGATCCGAGCTCAGTACGTACCTGCCCGCACAGAACGAACAGCAATGTCGTCGCTCGCATGGACGAGCTAATCCGCCCGTAATTGCACACGTACCTTCATCAAGAATTCTGGATTACTGAAGTTATCAAGCCGTGGTGCAAATTAAGCAAGAGCAGCATACGAGGAGAGGCGATGCAAAGGGCTGACCTGCAGCGCATCCATCCATCAATCCGCATCAGTCAGATCATCCATCCATCCATCGCCTTTTCTTTTTGTTTTCGTTCCGGACGAGAGGAGAGGAAGCCCACGCAAGCATCCATCGCTTGCAGCAGCTTGTTGCAGGACGCAACATCGGCGGTGCGGTGCACAAACTACGTAGCAACAGCGAGACAGACATGTGCTTGGATCCACAAGGCAAGGCAACGCAGAGGTACACCGCCCACGGACACCTGCGCTGCAGGCTGCAGGGCGCCATGCCGCGGCCGGCCTGCGCTCGGGCGCGTTTCCTCTTCGGTCCGTCCCTCCTTGATTTCTTCCCGGTTTCCGTCGTCTCGGCCATGCCGCTAGCTTCAGGGAGGCAGGGACCAGTGCCATGCCGCTGGTGTGAGATGAGATCGATGGTCAGTCAGATGACGATGACGACGAGAAAGAAAGAGGCAGCGGCAGGAAGAGAGCAGGGCAACGCCATATTGCCATGAGCCCCATGACATCACCGAGCACAGCCTTCTCTATCGGTCACCGGCAATGTCGATCCAAATCCAAACGCAAAACTTGGCTTCCGCCCCATTTATCCTACTACTAGCTTGTTTGACCCTGGTACATGCGGCCGATGACACGCATGTCTATAGTGGTACTTCATTCCAAGTGGATAATGCATGCTACTTATGAATCGAGAGTGTATATTCTGGCAACCTGTTGGTATATAATAGGAGTAGAATAATACCACTGACGATAAACAGTCGACGCTCGATCGCCGTAACAGTCAAAAGAAGAATCAGGGGTCGCTCAAAGCATCGCGTGCCTTTGTTTTTTACCGGCTTTATCTTTTACTTACTGCTGCACAATGCCCCAGCTGCCCTTTATCTTTCAACCTCCCCGCTAGATCTCCCATCTCCGATGTACTGCAAGTCCGTAACTAACAGCTTTCAGTCTACTCAGATCTACTACTAGTGTAGTACGTATTGTGTTTTTTTTCACCCAGGTAAAGCAGTCAAGGGTCAAAGAACCAGAACCAGCCATTAACTCCAGATTAACCGTGACGGTTAAGTGCGCCGTACGCCGGCAGGTGTGAGATCACATCACGTGACTGCCCCTCCGCCTCCGGCCAGGGACCAATTAAAGCAGGTCGAGTCAAACCTTGTTCTTTCATTCATCAACTAGCCAAAAGAACGTAGACTGCGGAGTAAGCAACGGCAAAAAATAACTCAGGAGATGCTCCACTTGATTCAGCTAATAGTACTATCTTGATGCTCCACTTGATTTACCCTGACTAAGCACAGTAACTTCACATGATTCAGTTTATTTTTCCACAATATATTTATATGAAAGTTGACTGAATTTACAATTTGGGTTAGTCGATTTTGCGAAATGAGAAATGGTTGGAGCAAGAAGAAAGCCGGAGGAAGAAGAAAGATGGACCACCGTTGGATCTTAATCTAATGGCCTAGAAAATCTACAAAATCGCAACTTACGTATAACCACCAGCTTATGTTTCGCATTAGCATAAAAGAACTACGATGATGAGGCACTGCACTATGTATTCCAATGAGGAAACAGGCCTCTATCCAAGGAAAAAACACAATGCATGCACTGGGCTTCACTTTCCATTTCATGGCCACAGAAACAGGCAATGAGTGCGGCAAATGGAGGCATCATGTAGCTTCTGAACCACATCACCAGAAAGGCAAGCATATGATGACAGCTTTGCAAGCCTCTCAAGTCACATCAACACATATCATTCCCCCCTCACACCAGAAAATATCATCATCCGGAAAAACTAACAACTAATTTTGTTGGTCCAATCCAAGTATCATTCCCTCCGCCGAACTGCAATGATTCTACACCTCATGCCGATCCTACATACATACACTGGCCGCCAGCTTGATTAATTTACAGGGTTTCCAAAGGAGAAATAGGGGAGAAGAAGAAAAAAGGTGATGATTGGAGCTTGCTGATGCCTCTCCTCCAAACAAAGGGGGGAATGGACTGGAAGGCGAGAGCTGGTTGAGTTGTATAGTCAGTGATGTGAGCTGGCCGATTCTTCCGATGAACAAAGCCGTTCTACGCCACGGGCAAATTGTTAGTTGCAAAAATGCCCAACTATCCTGCAATAGAGAGAAAAATGTTAGGCCAATGTGAGATTTTCGGGCTTCACTCGCCGGCCGAGAAATCGGTTTTTACCTCTATGTTAGTTTTTGCAGCTATAATGTTCCCCCTGCATCTCTCCTAGGCTTTACATCTCGGCAGTTACTAAAATGTTACGAAAAACAGATGGAAAAATATTGCACATTCACATCTGGTCATCCAACAGATCTTGCAACCAAGTTATTCATCGGTGAGGACCGGTCAGCCTACATTGCATAAACAGAAGAGATGTGTTAAACAAAAGAAATGCATATAAAAAAGGTTCTTAATGGAGAAGCAACTGGTCAGCTTGCACATACAAAAAGCGCAATACTTACTTATAGCATGGAGAACTAGTAGAACTTTAAGTTTCCATGGCTGTGAGAATATGGCAACAGCTCTTCCACCTCAACTCTAGAGCTGAAATAGCCCATATTTCTTCTCCTCTGTTGGAGAATTTCAACCTCCGCCATGAAAATACTGTACACTGGTCTGTGGTCGGAGAAGCGTGATTCTCCTCGGACATATGATAACTGAATGAGGCCGGTACCATGCCACAAAATACGATCACACCTTTGGTAAGAAAAAGAAAAGCCTCGTCAGTAAGTTCCTTACAACTTGAATTAAGTAAAAGGTTATTCTGGTTGACTAAAGTACTAAAGAAGTTACCAAGCTGGCGTTCGCCTCTTTTCCTTGGGACGCACACCATAACCAGAATACCGGTCTGAGTTGAAAGAGTATTTATATGTTGGAGGAAAATAAATCCTTCCTTCTTTCCATCCCGGGAAAACATGTCCGCATCTCCGTTCTATACGAAGCTGTTCGAAAAGAAGTAATTCAAGCATGGCCCTGAAATTAACCTTGCCAAGCATGGCCATGAAATTAACCTTGCCGTGTAACGGAGTAGTGTAAATTACCTGATCTCTCTCCAAGAGTTGCCTCCAGTTATGTGTTTCAACCAGAACTTTTGCTGACGAGTATGGAAGAGAAATCCGGTAATTCAAATCACCAAGCCATAAGATACGGCTGCAATTAAAATGAAAGATAAGTTAGCAATAAGTTTTTCTGGCTTCCACATTACTATGTTGAATAAGTGAAAACAAATACATACTCATGCTCAAGAATTGTTTCTGGTGACTTCACATCACCACATCCGCGGACACGAGGAAACCTTGTCTTCCTCAAGATCTCCATGACATCAGAATTTCTGCGCAATTCATCTCCCTCCTTTTCGCCAGAGGTCAAATGACAACAGACAAAACAGAAGGTTGTATGATGCAAAGACATGCTTATTGATATAGAACCCTGCAGCAAGTGAAAAGGACTTTGAGAATCTATATACAGCATAGAAACAATGAACCATACACCATTATCAAAATCAAGCAAGTGCAACTTGTACAACGTACAGCATTTTACCTTATTTCCAAGATAACCCATTAATCCTCTACCTACACAGGAAACTTTCAGGTTTCTAATATCATTTCTGATTTCACTGCGTACCCAAACTGTGAGAAATATACCAACCATCTGTTTGCTGGCAACCAAACAATACCTGGCGCAAACAAAATATTTGTGTTAGTGCATGAACTTAACAAAAGCATCATCATGAAGTTATTAGTACAGCTGCCAAAAGATAATACCTAGAAGTATTTGGTTGCTCATCATCTTCTTCCATAGGTGTTGAAGTACCATAGCCATATGGGAATGGTGAAAAATATGCTCCATTACTTGTATCCTCGTCCATATATTCATCGCCTGGTGATCCGATACACTGGAAATTTCCATCAAAATCACTTGGTCGGCCTCCAATGTTAACTGGGTCACACACACTAAACCTACGGTCCAATCTTGGTTGTGAGAACATATCATTTCCTGAAACCCTTAAACTCCGACTAAGGTTCTGGAATGATCGCCGGTGGAAAAATGATGAGCTATCCTGTCTTCTCAATGATCCCTCAAAATCAGCATCTAGTTCCACAACCGGATCAGGGACAGGGGATGGCGTGCGATAGCCACCATGACTGCTAGGCTCAGGGTTCTTGTTCAGTGTCCTCCTAATAAGTGATACCCACTTCTTTGCTGGAACATTGTCTTCGGTACCAAGAACATTTCCAGCATTCAAAGGAACAATTTCTTGAAATCTGCAAAAAGATTGAAAAACATAGTTAAAGGACATAGCTCTCGTCAAGAACACAGTACTTGAAGTACAAAATTACAAGATGAAGGTCTCGGAGGCTTTGACAATGCATACCCAAGCACATAGATATCAGCAGGAGGTGAAGAGTGGAGCCAGTCATCTAAATCTAACCCCCTTGATGGGCATTTACCACCAACATTCCACGTCGAGGCAAAGATTCTGCACAGATAAGGAAGCAACATAATGATACACCAGAATGCGCCAGCAAAGTTAAATTGCGAAAACTAGCTCTGGTAACTATGATCTGAATAATATGAACATTACTGCATCGAATCCCTATTACTACAAGGCAAAGAAGCAGAGACAGTGAACAGGTGGTACCTGTAATCTTGAGCTTCCGTCAGGCGTGACACATCAAATTCATTCATTGATCTACGAACGCGATCGACATTCCGCTTCAACGACCGATCTATACGCCCATAAGGAACAACAGAAACAGATAAATGAACAGTCAGATAAGTAGGGTTGCTCAAAAAAAACATCAGATAAGTTGATTGTCTATATTTACATCAATTTGGCAAAAGAGGCATAGCAGGTAAAAAGAGAGCTCTGACCAAGCAGCAACAAAGAAAGAAAAGAGGTAGCTGCGATTTTGATGTCCGAAGAGAGAGAGAGAGAGAGAGAGAGAGAGAGAGAGAGAGAGAGAGAGAGGGGAGCGTGGTCCAAATGCTTTAACTGTACCAGTTCTGCTTTTCTTGGCAGCGCCTGCGTCCCTCTGCGAGCAGCTGGTCCTCCGTTCATCACCATCATCCCGTCCTGCGTCACTAACACAAATTTAGCCATAGACCAAGCAGAGGCAGCAAAAATGCAAAGGAAAATAAATCTGTTTCAGACAGATTCTTCATCAGTAGCTCTTCATCTCTGGGATCAAAAGTAGAAACTTGACATGAGAAGCATGCGAAAAGATCCAGCCAGCTCCGGACAAACAAAACATCTGCTGCTTGGGGAAAGGCGTTGTGATTGAGACGTCCTAAGTACTTGTACACCATTGATTTCAGACCGGGGAGGAAGTGAGGCGTGGAGGAGGCCGCGTCCTATGTGAGAAACAAGGCGCTGTTCGATGGGGACCTGACTGGTGCTAATGCGTCTCTGAATCAATGCTTGGAACATGGACCGGAAACGTCCGATGGAAGTGAGAAACTACAGGCACAAGATGATGATGATGGGGAGGTCATGACTGAAACTGCATTCAACAAAGGGGAACCTTCCTCCCTAAACCGCACAGCAAGCAAGGATGCGCAACCAGCAGCTCGACGGAAGCAACGAAATGCAGGAAAAGCAGCGGGTGTCTAGAGCTGTACCGCACGCTTGATTAACTTTGCTAGAAGTACTACAGCTTGAAATCCAAAAGGCTATCGTCGTGAGAGGAAAGCAGAATCCTTCCTCCTCTGATGTTTGACCCAAATCCTTGAGAGGGAGGGCATTGTTGGTTGGTTACCTTGGGTGGTGGCGTCGTAATCCGCGTGGAAATCCTGCGCCTTGCCCTTGATGTTGAACCACTTCCTGACGAGGGATTTGGACCAGGAGACCTGCGCATTCAGAGACGACGAATCAGACACCGAAATCGACCAATGGCGGCTCGAATGGAAGGAGAGATTGAGGAAGAAGTAGGCCGGCACGCACCTTGCTTTTCTTGTTAATCTCCTCCCTCATTGTCTCATAGCAAGCCGGAGGGCGCTGAACCTGAAGCAGCAGGATCGAATTTATCCGCGCCTGACTGACGCCGCCTCCGACTCTCTCCCCTCCTCTCCTCTCTGTGGCCTGGTATGGAAGGTGGTGTGGCTGCGCAAGGAAAGCTCCTCAAATCTGGAACCGATTTGCCTCTCCGTTGCACGGAATCCTGGACTCCGAACAGGGGAAGTCGCCCAAATCTCGGACCGAATCGGGCAGCAAGAGGGGAACCAGCCGGCGCGCCGCCGCCAATCTCGGCTGCCGGGGATCACGCACGAATCCGGCTCGGCCTCGACCGAGAAGCGCGCAGCCGAACCGAGGAAGCAATGCCGCTGCTCACGACGGCGAGGAGCTTGCTCGGGTATCCCCGAACCGAATCACCGGAGGCCTGTGGGGGTTACTGAAGTGAAGGCTACTGGTGCTGCTACCGCTACTGCTGGGAGGGAGTTGGGGCTAGAGTGGTGTTGTGCGGCTTGTATGTATGCGGCGCGGGGGGGCGTACTGGTCGGTGTGCAATGCAACAGACAGCCAGCCAGCAGAAAAGGAGAGGAGGGCGGAGGAAAAGAAAGAAAATGGCGTGTCCGGTTGCGGCGAGGAGGGCGAGAGCGAGAGACTGCGGGCTTGCTGATCCGCTATGCCTCGTCCGCTTTCGCTCGCTGGAGCCCCCCCTCCCCTTTTATCCTCGCCCTCTCTCCTCTCTCTCTGCTTTGTTTAGTGCTTCTACTAATGGCGACTCCCCCTCGGCTGGCCTGCTCGCGCGAACCCAGGGCGCTAAGCTTAATCTATGCTGCAAATCTCGGGGTCGAGGGTTTGAGGCTCGGGAGGGGGAAAAGGTGCGAGCATATGGCCATTAGCCAGGCATGCACGGCCAGCACGGGGAGAGGAGAGGAGGAGGAAGAAAGGGAAGGAAATAACTCGGCGGGGCGTCGCAACGTAGCCGTGCGTGCGTGGGCATTGGTGACATGCCATACACCGCGGGTGGGTCTTTCCGAAAACGAAACCGAGATTTCGTGAGCGCCGTTTCGTGCACACTTGCCGGAAAGAACAGGGCCCACCCGGGCCGGGAAGCGGGCCCCGCGGGGCGCGGTCGCGTGCCGATGGGCGAGGGGGGCCCGGCGAGCGCCTGCCCCACCGTCAGTCAGTGGGGCAGGCGCGGTTCGTGGTCGCGTCTGTACGTGCCAGTTTCCATCTGCCTGTCTCCTCTCCGCACGTCATTGACAGGTGGGACCAGGTGGCGCACGGACCTGGCCCGCCCGTCTCCGGCGTTTTTACTCCTCACCGAGGAAACCGTTCTTCTCGCACGCTTTTTCTTCTTCCTTGGATGCGCCTCGCCGCGCACGTGCGTGTGTTGGTGTATGTAAACTCTCTTTTTTTTTTTGGTGGGGGTTGGAAAAAACTCCCGGTTTACATCGACTGGTCGATCGCACTGGCACTGCTATAGGTCCATCGGCTCCTCCCAACACGATCGACCCACCGTCTGAACGGGCTCGGCTGGGTGGATTTTCAGAGGGTATTTTTTTCTATGAATTTTCCTCGCGACCCTGAAACGTGAAAGGTACTTACCGTCGTTGATTTCCTCCTTCTAGTAACGGTAGCAAGAGACGTACAGTGACCTCCAAATTAAGCTGACCAGACGCTGGACGCATGCGCACAAAAGGTTGCCCTGAACAGTAATATCTCGGCCGGAACCGGTCACACAGCGGGCTTGAGATGGATCGACAGAGTTACACACGAAAAATATCTTGGTTTTACCCGCAAAAAAAAAAATTATCTTCGTCACAACACAGTGGGCTTCAGATGGATCGACAGGGTTACACACGAAAAAAGGCACTACTCCTACAGAATCAGCACGCACTTTGTGCACCCGCTATTTGAACTTCGCTTTTGCCCAAGCAAGCGAGCTTGCAATTAGACGTTGGGCATGGTGTCCATAGATGCGTAGCTCCTTTGCATGCATGCGACCCGGGCTTTTATGGGTCTACGTGTACGATATACGATCGATAGCGTGTATGTGTGACTACTCCCGGAGTACCAAGCCTAATTAGTCTTTTCACATTCGTGCACACACACACACACAAAGCTTTTTGTATTTGGTCACACACAAAAAATGTTGACGTGACTCTGAGTTTTCCTTCTCCATAAGAAGCAACTCCTAGGGTTCCCTCTCCTCATGTCAGAAGCAACTCCTAGGGGTTTATCTCCCCCTGTCAGCGCCGCCACCGGTCTGCCCCGCCTCCAATCGTCTTTGGACCGTGGAGGTGCGGAGGACCCCAAACCCCTCGTCGGAGGAAGGGACCCGCTATTGTTTTTGTTTGGTCCATCGTCTCTGTTGAGGCCTTCTAGGCGGCAGTTGCTGATCTCGTAGAATTCGGTCCATGTTGATGTTCGATGGATCTGTTTGGATTCAGTCTTCGTTTGTTTTTCGGTCACGTGTCTACAGATTTGATCTTTTCAATCTATGGGTCTCTTTATAGGCGGCAATTGCTGTTCTGATGCACTGGTCTGTGGAGTCTTAGCACTTCAACTTCCTGGCTGTCAATAGAATAAGTTTTGCTCGGCTCCGGCGAGGATGGGGGATGACAGCAGCGTGCCTTCGGCTCGCTCCAATACTTGTAGTCTTCATTAGGTGGTCCATGAATCCGGATGTAAATTTTGGTCATTTCTGATGTTCTTTATACTGTCATGACAGACGATGGATAGATCAAAAAGTTTTCTGAAAAGAAACAGCTTCGTATTTCCTTGTACGTTTGCATTCTCTACATACGTGCATGCATGCAAAGGAAAACAGGACTCCACCGAAACACGCACAGTACTTACGATTTTCCTCTGCAGAAATTTGGGTTTACGTGGCGCACATTCGCCGGAAGAAAAGGAGACCCGGCTCATACGTGGGCTCCGCTACCTCCTGCTGTGCGGTCCCGGCCATCGCGCGCTGCTTTTCCTTGTCGCGTCGGTACGTGTGTGCGTGTACCCGCCGCTTCCATTTTGGTTTGTTTTCACCTCCATCGATCGACCGCTCTGCTCTGCAAGCCGCTGGTGGCACACCCCACAGGCCACACGTCCATGCAGAGCCATCGCACATCCCCTGACGCTGACAAAGTGGCAAGGCTGTTTATCGTGCTGTGTTGCGTGGCCAGGCGTGCGTGTTTTCACTTAACCAGACCATTCTTCTTCTGGCATGCATGCATGCATTTTCCTGGACGCGTCGCGCACGCCTGCTGCGGTGTCGATCGTGTTCTCCGTTCGCGGGCTGCACTAGTCTCGGTCAATCGATGATGAGCTCGTCGCGTGCAAGCTGATGGATGCGTGCATACGTGCGCCCGTGTACGTACGTGTGCATTGCTTCAGCTCGTCGTAAGAAGATGCCGTGATGGATGGTTTCGGGTCTGAACGGGTTCGGTTGGGCGTGGCTAGTCGCCTGCCTTTTAAACTTGGCTCAGTCAATCGTTCGATGAAGATCCTACTGCGCCTGGCTCTTCTTCTTTCCCAGCTATTCTTCTTCTCCAGATCGCCGGCTGAACCACCTGCGACCACAACCCGCGGCCGGCGGGGCTGCCGCGCAGCCTCGTCGCCCCGTCCTCCCTGGAACCGCTCCCACCAACGGTCTTAATTGTTAGAAATATGCCCTAGAGGCAATAATAAATTGGTTATTATTATATTTCCTTGTTCATGATAATCGTTTATTATCCATGCTAAAATTGTATTGATAGGAAACTCAGTGTGTGGATACATAGACAACACCATGTTCCTAGTAAGCCTCTAGTTGACTAGCTCGTTGATCAATAGATGGTTACGGTTTCCTGACCATGGACATTGGATGTCGTTGATAACGGGATCGCATCATTAGGAGAATGATGTGATGGACAAGACCCAATCCTAAGCCTAGCACAAGGTCGTGTAGTTCGTTTGCTAAGAGCTTTTCTAATGTCAAGTATCATTTCCTTAGACCATGAGATTGTGCAACTCCCGGATACCGTAGGAATGCTTTGGGTGTACCAAACGTCACAACGTAACTGGGTGGCTATAAAGGTGCACTACAGGTATCTCCGAAAGTGTCTGTTGGGTTGGCACGAATCGAGACTGGGATTTGTCACTCCGTGTAAACGGAGAGGTATCTCTGGGCCCACTCGGTAGGACATCATCATAATGTGCACAATGTGACCAAGGAGTTGATCACGGGATGATGTGTTACGGAACGAGTAAAGAGACTTGCCAATAACGAGATTGAACAAGGTATCGGGATACCGACGATCGAATCTCGGGCAAGTACTATACCGGTAGACAAAGGGAATTGTATACGGGATTGATTGAATCCTTGACATCGTGGTTCATCCGATGAGATCATCGTGGAACATGTGGGAGCCAACATGGGTATCCAGATCCCGCTGTTGGTTATTGGCCGGAGAACGTCTCGGTCATGTCTGCATGGTTCCCGAACCCGTAGGGTCTACACACTTAAGGTTCGATGACGCTAGGGTTATAGGGAATAGATATACGTGGTTACCGAATGTTGTTCGGAGTCCCGGATGAGATCCCGGACGTCACGAGGAGTTCCGGAATGGCCCGGAGGTAAAGATTTATATATGGGAAGTCCTGTTTTGGTCACCGGAAAAGTTTCGGGTGCTATCGGTAACGTACCGGGACCACCGGGAGGGTCCCGGGGGTCCACCACGTGGGGCCACCGGCCCCAGAGGGCTGCGTGGGCCAAGTGTGGGAGGGGACCAGCCCCAGATGAGCTGGTGCGCCCCCCCACGAGGGCCCAAAGCGAAGAGAGAAGGGAAAAGGGGAAACCCTAGGCTCAGATGGGCCTAAGGCCCACCTAGTGCTGCGCCCCCCCCCTCTCCCCCCTTGGCCGCCCCTCCAAGTCCCATCTAGGGCTGGCCGCCACCCCTAGAGGTGGAAACCTAGGTGGGGGCGCAGCCCCTCCCTTTCCCCTATATATAGTGGGGGTTTGGGGCTTCCATAGACACGAGAACATCTCCCTCTTGGTGCAGCCCTACCCTTCTTCCTCCTCGTCTCTTGCGGTGCTTGGCGAAGCCCTGCTGGAGTGCCACGCTCCTCCACCATCACCACGCCGTTGTGCTGCTGCTGGACAGAGTCTTCCCCAACCTCTCCCTCTCTCCGTGCTGGATCAAGGCGTGGGAGACATCACCGGGCTGCACGTGTGTTGAACGCGGAGGCGCCGTGGTTCGGCGCTTAGATCGGAATCAACCGCGATCTGAATCGCTACGAGTACGACTCCTTCATCCGCGTTCTTGCAACGCTGCCGCTTAGCGATCTATAATGGTATGTAGATGCACTCCCCTTCCCCTCGGTGCTAGATTACTCCATAGATTGATCTTGGTGATGCATAGAAAATTTTGAATTTCTGCTACGTTCCCCAACAGTGGCATCAGAGCTAGGTCTATGCGTAGTTTCTATGCACGAGTAGAACACAAAGTAGTTGTGGGCGTCGATTTTGTCAATTTACTTGCCGTTACTAGTCTTATCTTGATTCGGCGGCATCGTGGGATGAAGCAGCCCGGACCGACCTTACACGTACACTTACGTGAGACAGGTTCCACCGACTGACATGCACTAGTTGCATAAGGTGGCTAGCGGGTGTCTGTCTCTCCCACTTTAGTCGGATCGGATTCGATGAAAAGGGTCCTTATTAAGGGTAAATAGAAATTGGCATATCACGTTGTGGCTTTTGCATAGGTAAGAAACGTTCTTGCTAGAATCCCATAGCAGGCACGTAAAACATGCAACAACAATTAGAGGACGTCTAACTTGTTTTTGCAGGGTATGCTATGTGATGTGATATGGCCAGAAGGATGTGATGTATGAGATTGATCATGTTCTTGTAATAGGAATCACGACTTGCATGTCGATGAGTATGACAACCGGCAGGAGCCATAGGAGTTGTCTTAATTTATTGTATGATCTGCGTGTCAATGAAAACGCCATGTAATTACTTTACTTTATTGCTAACCGTTAGCCATAGTAGTAGAAGTAATAGTTGGCGAGACAACTTCATGAAGACACGATGATGGAGATCATGATGATGGAGATCATGGTGTCATGCCGGTGACGAAGGTGATCATGCCGCGCCTCGAAGATGGAGATCAAAGGCGCAAGATGATATTGGCCATATCACGGCACTTTATGATTTGCATGTGATGTTTGTCATGTTTACATCTTATTTGCTTAGAACGACGGTAGCATAAATAAGATGATCCCTCACTAAAATTTCAAGAGACGTGTTCCCCCTAACTGTGCCCCGTTGCGAAGGTCCATTGTTTCGAAGCACCACGTGATGATCGGGTGTGATAGATTCTAACGTTCGAATACAACGGGTGTTGACGAGCCTAGCATATACAGACATGGCCTCGGAACACATGCGAAATACTTAGGTTGACTTGACGAGCCTAGCATGTACAGACATGGCCTCGGAACACAAGAGATCGAAAGGTCGAACATGAGTCGTATAGTAGATGCGATCAACATGGAGATGTTCACCGATGATGACTAGTCCGTCTCACGTGATGATCGGACACGGCCTAGTTTGACTCGGATCATGTATCACTTAGATGACTAGAGGGATGTCTATCTGAGTGGGAGTTCATTAAATAATCAGATGAACTTAATTATCATGAACATAGTCAAAAGGTCTTTGCAAATTATGTCATAGCTTACGCTTTAGTTCTAATGTTTAAGATATGTTCCTAGAGAAAATTTAGTTAAATGTTGATAGTAGCAATTATGCGGACTGGGTCCGTAAACTGAGGATTTTCCTCATTGCTGCACAGAAGGCTTATGTCCTTAATGCACCGTTCGGTGTGCTGAACCTCGAGCGTCGTCTGTAGATGTTACGAAACATCTGACATACACGTTTTGATGACTACGTGATAGTTCAGTGTGTGATGCTAACGGTTTAAAATTGTGGCGACAAGACGGTTTTGAAACGTCGCAGAACATATGAGATGTTCCAAAGACTGAAATTGGGATTTCAGACTAATGCCCATGTCAAGAGGTATGAGACCTCTGACAAGTTTCTTAAGCATGCAAACTAAGGGAGAAAAGCTCAATCGTTGAGCATGTGCTCAGATTGTCTAAGTACTACAATCACTCGAATCGAGTGGGAGATAATCTTCCAGATGAGATAGTGATGGTTCTCCATAGTCACTGCCACCAAGCTATTAGAGCTTCGTGATGAACTATAACATATCAGGGATAGACATGATGATCCTTGAGCAACTCGCGATGTTTGACACCGCGAAAGTAGAAATCAAGTAGGAGCATCAATTGTTGATGGTTAGTAAAACCACTAGTTTCAAGAAGGGCAAGGGAAGAAGGGATACTTCATGAAACAACAAATCATTTGCTGCTCTAGTGAAGAATCCCAAGGTTGACCCAAACCCGAGACTAAGTGCTTCTGTAATGAGGGGAACGGTCACTGAAGCAGAACTACCCTAGATACTTGGTAGATGAGAAGGTAGGCAAGGTCGACAGAAGTATATTGGATATACATTATATGAATGTGTACTTTACTAGTACTCCTAGCAGCACCAGGGTATTAGATACCGGTTCGGTTGCTAAGTGTTAGTAACTCGAAATAAAAGCTGCGGAATAAACGGAGACTAGCTAAAGGTGAGATGACGATATGTGTTGGAAGTGTTTCCAAGGTTGATGTGATCAAGCATCGCATGCTCCCTCTACCATCGAGATTGGTGTTAAACCTAAATAATTGTTATTTGGTGTTTGCGTTGAGCATAAACATGATTGGATTATGTTTATCGCAATACGGTTATTCATTTAAGGAGAATAATGGTTACTCTGTTTATTTGAATAATACCTTCAATGGTCTTGCACCTAAAATGAATCCCGAGCGCAGTGATACACATGTTCGTGCCAAAAGATATAAAATAGTAATGATAGTACCACATACTTGTGGCACTGCCATTTGAGTCATATTGGTATAGAACGCATGAAGAAGCTCCATGTAGATGGATCTTTGGACTCACTCGTTTTTAAAAAGATTGAGACATGCGAACCATGTCTATTGGTATATATGCATGAAGAAACTCCATGCAGATGGATCGTTTGGACTCACTTGATTTTGAATCACTTGAGACATGCAAATCATACCACATGGGCAAGATGACTGAAAGGCCTCGTTTTCAGTAAGATGGAACAAGAGAGCAACTTGTTGGAAGTAATACATTTGATGTGTGCAGTCCAATGAGTGCTGAGGCACGCAGTGGATATCGATATGTTCTTACTTCACAGATGATTTGAGTAGATGCTGAGAATATTTACTTGATGAAACACAAGTCTGAATTATTGAAAGGTTCAAGTAATTTCAGAGTGAAGTTGAAGATCGTCGTGACAAGAGGATAAAATGTCTATGATATGATCATAGAGATATCTGAGTTACGAGTTTGGCACACAATTAAGACATTGTGGAAAGTGTTTCACAATTAATACCGCCTGGAACACCACAATGTGATGGTGTGTCCGAACATCATAACTGCACCCTATTGGATATGGTGCATACCATGATGTCTTTTTACCACTATCGTTTATGGGTTAGGCATTAGAGACAACCGCATTCACTTTAAATAGGGCACCACGCAATTCCGTTGAGACGACACCGTTTAGAGAAATCTAAGTTGTCGTTTCTTAAAAGTTTGGGGCTGCGATGCTTATGTGAAAAAGTTTCAGGCTGATAAGCTCGAACCCAAAGCGGATAAATGCATCTTCATAGAATACCCAAAACAGTTGGGTATACCTCCTGTTTCAGATCTGGAAGTAAACAGGTCCTTTCTCGAGAAAAAGTTTCTCTCGAAAGAATTGAGTGGGAGGATGATGGAGACTTGATGAGGTTATTGAACCATCACTTCAACTAGTGTGTAGCAGGGCACCGGAAGTTGTTCCTGTGGCACCTACACCAATTGAAGTGGAAGCTTATGATAGTGATCATGAAACTTCGGATCAAGTCACTACCAAACCTCGTAGGACGACAAGGATGCATACTACTCCAGAGTGGTACGTAATCCTGTCTTGGAAGTCATGTTGCTAGACAACAATGAACCTACGAGCTATGGAGAAGCGATGGTGGGCCCGGATTCCGACGAATGGCTCGAGGCCATAAAATCCGAGAGAGGATCCATGTATAAAACAAGGTATAGACTTTGGAAGAACTACTTGATGGTCGTAAGGCTGTTGGGTGCAGATGGATTTTAAAAGGAAGACAGACAATAATGGTAAGTGTCACCATTAAGAAAGCTCGACTTGTCGTTAAGATGTTTTCCGACAAGTTCAAGGAGTTGACTACGATGAGATTTTTCTCACTCGTAGCGATGCTAAGAGTCTGTTGGAATTGTATTAGCAGTTACTGCATTATTTATGAAATCTTGCAGATAGGATGTCAAAACATTGTTTCCTGGACGATTTTCTAGAGGAAAGGTTGTATGTGATACAACCAGAAGGTTTTGTCAATCCTGAAAGATGCTAACAAGTATGCAATGCTCCAGGAATCCTTCTAAGGACTGGAGTAAGCATCTCGGAGTTGGAATGTACGCTTTGATGAGATGATCAAAGATTTTGGGTTTATACAAAGTTTATGAGAAACTTGTATATCCAAAGAAGTGAGTGGGAACACTATAGAATTTCTGATGAGTATATGTTGTTGACATATTGTTGATCAGAGATGATGTAGAATTTCTGGAAAGCATACAGGGTTAGTTGAAAAGTGTTTTTCAATGGAAAACCTGGATTAAGCTACTTGAACATTGAGCATCAAGATCTATAAGGATAGATCAAAAACGCTTAACAGTACTTTCAAATGAATACATACCGTGACAAGTTTTTGAAGGAGTTCAAAATAGATCAGCAAAGAAGGAGTTCTTGGCTGTGTTACAAGGTGTGAGTATTGAGTAAGACTCAAGACCTAACCGCAGCAGAAGAGAGAGAAAGGACGAAGGTCGTCCCCTATGCTTTAGACGTAGGCTCTACAGTATGCTATGCTGTGTACCGCACATGAAGTGTGCCTTGCCATGAGTTAGTCAAGGGGTACAATAGTGATCCGGGAATGGATCACATGACAGCGGTCGAACTTATCCTTAGTATCTAGTGGACTAAGGAATTTTCTCGATTATGGAGGTGGAAAAGGAGTTCGTCGTAAAGGGTTACGTCGATGCAAACTTTGACACTAATCCGGATGACTCTGAGTAGTAAACCGGATTCGTATAGTAGAGCAGTTATTTGGAATAGCTCCAAGTAGCGCATGGTAGCTGCATCTACAAGATGACATAGATATTCGTAAAGCACACACGGATCTGAAAGGTTCAGACCCGTTGACTAATAACCTCTCTCACAAGCGAGATATGAACAAACCCCATGGGTGTTGGACTCATTAATCACATGGCGATGTGAACTAGATTATTGACTCTAGTGCAAGTGGGAGACTGTTAGAAATATGCCCTAGAGGCAATAATAAATTGGTTATTATTATATTTCCTTGTTCATGATAATCGTTTATTATCCATGCTAAAATTGTATTGATAGGAAACTCAGTGTGTGGATACATAGACAACACCATGTTCCTAGTAAGCCTCTAGTTGACTAGCTCGTTGATCAATAGATGGTTACGGTTTCCTGACCATGGACATTGGATGTCGTTGATAACGGGATCGCATCATTAGGAGAATGATGTGATGGACAAGACCCAATCCTAAGCCTAGCACAAGGTCGTGTAGTTCGTTTGCTAAGAGCTTTTCTAATGTCAAGTATCATTTCCTTAGACCATGAGATTGTGCAACTCCCGGATACCGTAGGAATGCTTTGGGTGTACCAAACGTCACAACGTAACTGGGTGGCTATAAAGGTGCACTACAGGTATCTCCGAAAGTGTCTGTTGGGTTGGCACGAATCGAGACTGGGATTTGTCACTCCGTGTAAACGGAGAGGTATCTCTGGGCCCACTCGGTAGGACATCATCATAATGTGCACAATGTGACCAAGGAGTTGATCACGGGATGATGTGTTACGGAACGAGTAAAGAGACTTGCCAATAACGAGATTGAACAAGGTATCGGGATACCGACGATCGAATCTCGGGCAAGTACTATACCGGTAGACAAAGGGAATTGTATACGGGATTGATTGAATCCTTGACATCGTGGTTTATCCGATGAGATCATCGTGGAACATGTGGGAGCCAACATGGGTATCCAGATCCCGCTGTTGGTTATTGGCCGGAGAACGTCTCGGTCATGTCTGCATGGTTCCCGAACCCGTAGGGTCTACACACTTAAGGTTCGATGACGCTAGGGTTATAGGGAATAGATATACGTGGTTACCGAATGTTGTTCGGAGTCCCGGATGAGATCCCGGACGTCACGAGGAGTTCCGGAATGGCCCGGAGGTAAAGATTTATATATGGGAAGTCCTGTTTTGGTCACCGGAAAAGTTTCGGGTGCTATCGGTAACGTACCGGGACCACCGGGAGGGTCCCGGGGGTCCACCACGTGGGGCCACCGGCCCCAGAGGGCTGCGTGGGCCAAGTGTGGGAGGGGACCAGCCCCAGATGAGCTGGTGCGCCCCCCCACGAGGGCCCAAGGCGAAGAGAGAAGGGAAAAGGGGAAACCCTAGGCTCAGATGGGCCTAAGGCCCACCTAGTGCTGCGCCCCCCCTCTCTCCCCCCTTGGCCGCCCCTCCAAGTCCCATCTAGGGCTGGCCGCCACCCCTAGAGGTGGAAACCTAGGTGGGGGCGCAGCCCCTCCCTTTCCCCTATATATAGTGGGGGTTTGGGGCTGCCATAGACACGAGAACATCTCCCTCTTGGTGCAGCCCTACCCCTCTTCCTCCTCGTCTCTTGCGGTGCTTGGCGAAGCCCTGCTGGAGTGCCACGCTCCTCCACCACCACCACGCCGTTGTGCTGCTGCTGGACGGAGTCTTCCCCAACCTCTCCCTCTCTCCGTGCTGGATCAAGGCGTGGGAGACATCACCGGGCTGCACGTGTGTTGAACGCGGAGGCGCCGTGGTTCGGCGCTTAGATCGGAATCAACCGCGATCTGAATCGCTACGAGTACGACTCCTTCATCCGCGTTCTTGCAACGCTTCCGCTTAGCGATCTACAATGGTATGTAGATGCACTCCCCTTCCCCTCGGTGCTAGATTACTCCATAGATTGATCTTGGTGATGCGTAGAAAATTCTGAATTTCTGCTACGTTCCCCAACATTAATTACCCCTCCCCCACCCCCTCCCCCCTATCAACGATAGATAACGGGGTAGCCCTCCGGCAAGCTCCTTCCATCCCTCCGGTGAATTCTCGAAATTGAAGTACCCCAAACCGAAGTTAGAGCATCTCCAAAATTTGGCGGTCCAAAACCGGAGATGTAAAATTTGGACCACCAAAAAGTGTGTTTTGGAGCTCCGAAAAAAGCTCAACTCCAACAGATGGTCCAAAAGAGCAACTCCAATAGATGGTCCAAAATGAAGATGTAAATTTTTTAAAACGACATACTACTAGTCCATTCAACATAGTTCAAACATCAAATTCAACATAGTTTCATACATGAACTTCAACTACTACTTATTCAAACTACTAGATAAACTACTTGTCGGAGCTGCGGAACTGCGCCCAGAACTCCTCCTTCGTCGGGTCGTCGCACCCCTCCTCCTCCTCCGAGAAGTCTGCCCAGTCCTCCTCGGAAGAGGACTCGATGGGGATCACCGTCGAGGGACGGGTCTCGTTCTCCATCTTCGGCCCCTTCTTCTTCCGCACCGCCTCACGCTTCCAGTAGTACTCCAGCTCGGCCTGGACGTACTCCGGATGCTCCCGAGCAAACCTCGCCATCGCCTCCTCGTCGGTCTCGCCAGCACTGACGACAACCGACGGCTTCTTCGTCATCTTTTCTTCGTCGGGATCTCCTTCATGTTGATGCCCTGCGGCACAAGCATCTCCGCTTCCGCCCGACTCTCGATCTCTGGGAAGTTGAGGTGCGACCGAGGCCTCTCGGCACGCCACAACGCCACGTCGCAGGCACGCGCGGCCTCGTGGGCGGAGGGGTACGTGCCGATCCACCAACGCCTTCCGGCGTCGGAGAACTCCACTCCGAAGTTACCGGAGGGCTTCTGCCTCACGCCGAAGAAGCCCGACTTGCCCTTCGGCGTCTTCTTCGGCGCCATCGGAGAGCGGTGGAGCGGCGGCGGCGTGTGGCCGGGGCGGTGGCGGACGGAGCCGGGCGGGGCGGAGCTGCGGGGCGGTGGCGGACGGAGCCGGGCGGGGCGGAGCTGCGGGGCGGCGACGACGTGCAGGGCGGTGGCGGATGGAGCTACGGCGGGTGGGGCGGTGGCGGACAGAGCCGGGCGGGGCGGATCTGCGGGGCCGCGGCGGCGTGCGGGGCGATGGCGGACAGAGCTACGGCGGGCGGGCGGGCGGCGGGGCGGCGTGGAAACAACGGCGGGGGGCGGGGCGGCGCCGGATCTGATGCGGGCGGCGGCGGCGGGGTGTGGAGGCGGCGGACGGGCGGGAGGTCGCGGGCGGGCGGGCAGGAAAGGAAATGAAGTGGCGGTTGGACGTTCGCGGGCGGCGGCTGGTTTGGACGAGATGCACCTCGTGATGTAAATTTGCACCGCGAGGTGTTGTATTTTACATCACGAGAAGGCCGCGGTCCAATTTTTTTTACATATGAAACGTTTCTTGGAATTGCGTTTTTGGCCTCAGACGGTTCAAAAGTTAGTTACTTTTATATTTAGACCATATATTGGAGATGCTCTTAGTCAACTAACATTTAGCTAATGTGTTCCGGTTTGGATCGATAAAGTCCCATGAGAGGGTTTTCTTTGAAATTTCCTTGCCAGCCCGAAACATGAAAAGTCTTCATGATTCCTTCAAGTAACGGGTTGAGAACAGTTCCGCCAGCCAACGCGTGCGCTTCAACTAAACATGCCGCCACCTTTCATTTAATCCGTGAACGATATGATAGCAAGAGGCGTACAGTGACTTTTCCAAATTAGGCAGATCAAATCTCTTGGATACATACGCACGAAAAGCTATAGATATCGCCATATCAGCAGTGAGGCCGAGATCGAGATATAGTATCAACGACTCGATCCAAACAATATCTTTGGCGGACTGGTAGAGGGTGATATCTGGTGATACGACCAAGAAAATGCTCCCGTGCTCCAGGTCAATTTGGAGCGTTCGATCTGTACTGACGAACAGGATTAAGCAGTCTCATGTCCTTCTAGTAAATATACAGAGGCACCCTTGGTTATTCAGCAATTCATGACGAAGTGCATACATGTTCCTTCCCTTCCTCCAGTACGACTCGTTCGCTTCGAGTGTTTCTCCACAGCCCCGACAAAAAAAAAACTGTTCCCCACCGCCGCCGAACACATCGAGCATGTACCAATGCCACCGGCCACCGTAGCATATGCCTCGTCTGCTCTTGTTAGCCCCAATCCAGAAGCTGCTCACCATTTTTTGCAGTGAAAAACAGTCTCTGTCTTCATGGTCCTCTAACCAGTATGATGTTTGTGTTATTTATTTTAGTGAGCCCCATCTAGTGGGCTAGATCTTGATGTTTGCAGCACATGGCCGGCAGTGGTGTCGAGACCTTGAGGCTGAATGAAAGTGAGGATAGGCCGAACATAGATTAGTAGTTTACCTTTGTTTCTAACCGTGGACAGTACTGTTAGCGCGTCATCAGTTTGAGTGCTGAAAGTGGAGTGATGGAAGAACATCGATTAGCAGTTTACTTTTGTTTCTCTGAACATTTCATACAATAAGTGTCCAGTTTTCTCTAGAATGGTCACTCTGTTCCAAAGAAGTACCAAGTGATCCGCTCTTCTTTGAAACTTCACATTTAGATCACTAGGAGGAGATGTTGTTTGTTCTATTGTTTTAAAATTTCGGAGAAATTAGACACTGTTTCTTGCTTGTGCTGAAAGTGCATTTTTTAAGGCATATATTTGTTTATTGTAGTCAAGCACCTAGTTGGTGAAAGGAGATTTTGCATCACCCATCCACGCACATGTTGTCTACAGTGAGTTTGTATTTTGTTGTTTACCTTTTCGGAGTCAGGAAAGCTACTTTTCTTGGTTTATCTCACACTTATGCCAATTGGCTGTGAAATACTCTCCGGCTCTTTTGATTGAGAATAATGTCCTATGAGGTTGGCCATATATACTTTACTCAATGCTTGTGCGAATGCAATTCATCATGCAACGATTCATATATGCCCATTTATTGTCCTGTATGAAATACGTCATGCAGCGATTCATATATGCCCATTCGCTGACCTGGATGTATGGTTGCAAATGCATTGGACGTGGGGAGTACATTGCAAAGACATGATGTTTCCAGGGGGCAAGATACAAATGTTTCAAGGGGGCATACTGAAATAGATCGGTCAGTTGATCCTGCCCCTTCATGCATATCTGACGCACCAAGAGGTACCGTAGCAGCGTAGCATCCCACCGGCTGGAGCACCCGATATTTTCCCGCGGACTGGTCACACTGGGACTGATATCGACATGGTTACACACAAAAAGGGCGTGGGTCACCATGCATTTCGTGCATGCAGATGCAGTACCCTCTTTTGAGAGGATCCTATTTAAATTTTGCTTCTATTGAGGCAAGCAAGTAGCGTCCTTGGGTTGTCGAAAAAAAAATGTAACGCCCTTGGACCATGGGCGCGGCGTCGAAGAATCGCTCCTTTGCATGCATGCAACCCGGGCTGAGTTATGGGTGTACGTGTCCGTTAGAATCGGTAGATATAATGCATGTGTGAGTGTGAGTACTCCCACGTCGGGCTTAGTCTTTTCACGTTTGTCTTCACGTACCTTACATGCGAACCAGTGCGTGCGTGCGTGCATGCATGCACGGCCACCCAAAAACCAAAGCCACGCCATGCATATGGCGCCACAAAATATGGATTGAAGATTGAACCATGCATGCTTGCTTGCTTGTAGTATCAAAGTGCACGTGAACATTCACGCGATTACTGTTCCAGGGCAAGCTACAGCGTACGTCCTCGGCAGTAGGCGCCTACGTTTCGAATGGGACAAGCATGCACAAGCAGAGGCCACCACGAAGGCTACACGAGTTGCACCAAAATTAAGGTGTAGATAAACCGCAAGCCAGGTCTGTTTTACCCGGCCAGGCGCCACATGTAGTAAGTGAACGGAGAAGCGTACGTATTTGGTTTGATTATTATTACTACACGTACATCTACTTTTCCAACTTTAATTCGTGTACGTCTTGCTATACGTACGTACGTGTGTATGCGCAACAGTGATCGGATAGCTAGCTAGGAAAGGAAGCATGGATCAGCTTTAATTGCACGATGAGTCTCTGGGATAGGACACAGCTAGGGAGCTAGCCATGCATGCAGGAGGAGCCGCGCGCTAGCTAGCCTGTGTACACTGTACACATCTCCCGTCTCCAGACCTATACATCCAATGCACGTCCGTCCTGCCATGTACACATATCACGTGTCGCGTCAACATAGCATTCACCCACATGAAAGCGGCAATACCTACAGGTTTTTCCAAAGAACACCCTCAGAAGTAATGTAATGTACACACACTGTTAAGACGTAAATACAAAATCCTCAACACTCTGTACCTGCATGAATTGCGATGTGATGAACGTACCATTCTTAATTTGTGTTGAATTAGCGACAGTTATTTCGCAGTCGCTTGAGAAAATAGCGAAATTGTTTGTTACAACGTCAACGCCATCGAGCTAGCCGATTTTTCCACCATTTTTCCTAGAGTCGCGCCAGCGGTCTCCCTCCGACTCACGATCACGAGCCAGGCCGGCCACTGCCGCGGATGATGCGCGTGTGACGCTGCTGCTGCCCTCGCTCCATATGCTGATATGATCACTAGGCAGCAGCAGTAATTAAGCTGGCTAGCTATCCCAGCAACATGGTACTCCCTCCGTCCAAAAATACTTGTCATCAAAATGAATGAAAAGAGATGTATCTAGAACTAAAATACATCTAGATACATCTTTTTTATTCATTTTGATGACAATTATTTTCGGACGGAGGGAGTAGATCATATCGATCAGGAATGCATAACCCCAACACATGCATGATGCATGCACGAGTAAACATGCATTGCTTATGGGCAGGATTAGAGGTGGCTGCATGATGGGCGCGCGCAGGCATGCGTGTGTCTGTGAGACAGCCATGGAGCCCCCGTGGTTTAGATCTAGACCCCTGCCCTGCCCCGGCCCCGGCCGGCCGTCCGCGGCAGCTTCGCCGCTGGGTCCGCGCTCGCCGTACTCGGAGGAGGGATCATTCTGTTTGCTTCTTTCCTAACCCTATCCTGCTTAGATAGTTTATAGTTTATGTAGTCACTCTCCGATCCATGGCCTTGCACACTGGCCAGAGCGGCATAGGATCTTGCTTTGAGGCGCAGTTCATGGCTGGTCCCCGTACGTATCATGCATGCTCGCTTAACATAGCTCTCGTCCCCGTTCTGTTCTCCCATGCATGCAAATGGCTGGTCCCGGTGCGTACGTGCCACGCTTCGATTTTACTACCACTATGCATCTTGAGGAAACCTAGGATCCACTTGTGCTTCCCTTGGGCCCTGGACCCCCCGTGTCAGCGATCGAGAAGGAATTAGCGAGTAGTTCCTGCCAAGTTGAGACGCGAATGAGTGTTCCTTGGCAGAGGCAGTTCGCTGGCTGGTCAGAGAGGATGGATGGATCACTTCGCCGGTCGATCATGGTGTTATGCTGCTGTAGCCTGTACGTGCTGAGCAGTGGTGAGCGAGGAAGCAAGCAAGCATCAATGATGCACGTTTGGGATGGGTTGATCATCACCCGCCACGGCTTTTGGGAAAGGCGTGCAGGCGGTGGTAGAATCCTGGATTCGCTAGCTTTGCTACTACCTAGCTTCTCCGGCTCCATGCAAAGGGGGTGGGGCGTGGTGGCCTGCTGTGCTGGCTTTTCTATTCGCGTCGCGGGACGGGGGCGACTGGCCGGCCTCGCGGACCGTGCGCGGTGTGCCCCTCCGCTCCCCGCGCCTGCCCCCGTGCTCGGCGAATGTTTTCTATCCTGCCACCGGCCGGCCGCCGCCCCACACCGCCGTGCACATGGCCGGCGAGGTCGCATATTGAAAGGAGAAGAAAACTCGGTCCGGCCCCCGGCTGCCTCCTCTCGCCGGCAGTTTTTTAGGCCAGCGAGTCGCCGACGAGTGTCCTGCGCCACGTGTAGCATTCATGAGGCGATCGGGGAGAACACTTATACTTCCTCCATCCCAAATTGCATGTCTTAGATTTCCTTAGGATAGAATTATTTATCTTAAATTTATCTGTATTTATGAAGGGGCTGACCAGGGCATTCACAATGAGTATGAAAACACATATCAGTGTTGGAGCCGCGTCGAGTTCAGCTGAGGAGATTATCCGTCATTTTTTTCTTCGGTGGTTGTTGTGGTGGTGCCGGAGGCAAGTGAGGGGCGTTGATGTCAAGCTCAGAGATGTTTAGCTATCTTTTCAGTTTTGTCATGTCGATCCTTACTTGACTTGTACTTTAATCTTTATGATATGAATAAGACACATATTACCATGAAAAAAAAAACTCACGGGACCTCATACTCGGCGCGCTAGGTGCTGTCGAACGAGTCAGCGCGGAGCCCCATCCCAGCCCGCCCTTTTTGGGCCAGCCCATGTACGCCCAGTTTTTATCAATTCATTTTTTGCATTTTTGTTTTTCTCTTCTATAAATAATTTTGGATTTCTAAATTTTAAAAATTTGTGATTTTTTTATAAAATACTCAAGAAATTTAAAATGTTCGTGGATTTAAAAAAAGTTCACATATTCAAAAACAATTCTTGATTTTGAAATGGACTGGACTAACGTCCGGTCGTTCTGTTTTTAAGGAACAGATCCGAACGCCCAATGTACATGCATGCATTCGCATGTCACGCGCTTAATAACCTAGCGTTTCTATTTTATTTGTTGACCTTTTGTGATTACGAGAAGCTTTCACGTGCATGTGTTGAATTCTCATATACAAGCATGCATATAGGACGAAGTTGCTGATGTCAATAAAGATTCTTATAAAATTCTAAATTCAAAATATTTTGTAGATCAAACTGTAGCTCCGATTAAAAATTTGTTTTGACATAAAAGACTCGTCTCGACGAGACGATCGAAACTAGATCCCATGTTGGTATCTTTCGATGACTTTTTTTCTCGTAAAAAGTTACCAGACCAAGACTAAGTAAGTTATCACGTCTATGATACATAAATTACCATCTTATTTACATAAAAATTACCGGGGCATAAAAAGTGGTCCTCCAATTCTCCCACATGCAAATGGATTAGAAGACCGAAATGTTGATGTCATCCTTCATTCCCCCTTATTTTGAATCTTCGAAATGTTTTGTAGCTCAAACCTTCAGTCCGATCAAAAAATCATTTTTCACATGAAAAACACGCCGCGAAGAGGTCATAGAAAGTAGATCCTATGTTGATATGTTCCGATGACTTTTACTTCGGATCAAAAGTTACCACTTCTCGGCTAAGTAAGTTATCACACATGTGCTACATATGTTATCATGTTGTTTACACAGATATTACCGGGGCATAGACCTTCTAACCTTCTTATCAGCTCTGGTTAAGGTTACTACGGTGATTGTGCATTTGTTATCACGTATGCGATGCGTATAGTACCAAAATATTTACACGATAGTTGTCGGGGTATGTTTTTAAACAACTCACTCGCCAAAGTTATCAGGACCGAGGCACATAAGTTATCAGGTCTGAGATGTGTGAGTTACCATGCTATTCACACAAAAGTTAACGGTGGTATATTTCATCAACCCTCCCCCTCCACACACACCCCATGCCAAAGTTATGAGGACCGGGGTACATAAGTTATCAGGTCTGCGATATGTGAGTTACCATGCTATTCAGATAAAAGTTACCAATGAGATATTTCATCACCCCCCACCCTATGCCAAAGTTACCACGACCGGGGTACATAAGTTATCAGGTCTGCGACATGTGAGTTACCATGCTATTCACACAAAAGTAAACGGTGGTATATTTCATCAACCTCCCCCCTCCACACACACCCCCATGCTAAAATTATCAGCATCGGGGTACATAAGTTATCATGTGTGTGATGTGTGAGTTACCATACTATTCACACAAAAGTTAACGGTGGTATATTCCATCACCCCCCCCCCCCCGCGCACACACACACCCCATGCTAAAGTTATCAGGACCGGGGTACATAAGTTATCAGGTGTGTGATGTGTGAGTTATCATGTTATTGACACAAAAAGTTAACGGTGGTATATTTCATCACCCCCCCACATACACCGCCATGCCAAAGCTATCAGCACCGGGGTATATAAGTTATCAGGCCTGCGATGTGTGAGTTCTCATGGTATTCACACAAAAGTGAATGGTGGTATATTTCATCAACCCCCCCCCCCCCCCCCCCACACACACGCACCCCATGCCGAAGTTATCATGACCGGGTTACATAAATTATCAGGTGTGTGATGTGTGAGTTACCATGCTATTCACACAAAAAGTAATCGACATCAACCCCCCACCCTCCCTTCCTGGCGTGAGAAAATTACCACGGTGTGATCAACTCGAGACGAGTTGGTAAAAAATCATCATGAAACTAGATATCATGATGATTGTATGTGAGTTATCACGGAAATCCAAGAAAAGAACTAGAAAAATTGCAGTTTTTGCTCGTATAGTAGTAAAAAGGTTCAAATACCTTGTTGCCTTCGTTTAGGCAACAACTAATAGGTGGTGAGATGGCAAGTGCGGTCGGTATAAATTCGGGAGGTGCTTGGTTTGATTCCCACACCAAGCAATTTTATTTATTTTTCGCACCAAGATTTTGGAGAAAAAAAAAGTAGGCGACAGTTGGGCTCGCGTGCAATTCGGTCAAGCGGGCCAATCACGATCCGTTTAATACGGTAAGTCAACTAATGGTGCGGGAATATAGCGATGACGTCGGGAAAGTGCAACGCGAAAAGATGGCCAACGCCGTTTGATCGAGAATGGAGGAAATCCACATCGTGCGGATCTGTTGCAAAAACAAGGACGGCAGGATTTTAGCTTTGTCGTCTTGAAATAAATCAGGAAATAAAAAAATGTCCATGATATTAGAAAAATGTTCGTGTTTCCCAAACTATTCGTGAATTTGAACAAACGTTCATGAATTCCAAAATATTTATGTGTTTTTAGAAAATGTTCAAAAAATCGAAATATAATCATAAAATTACATAAAAAATTCATCGATTAAAAAATTTACCTGATTCAAAAAACAATTCAAGCATTTCCGAATTTTTTTGTCGAAACTAAAAAAATGTTCGTGAATTTCAACATTGGTTCCTCAATTTCAATAATTAATCGTCTATTGAAAAAATATTCACGGGTTTCATTAAACATCTTCACGATTTTGTCAAAAATGTTCATGAATTCTTGAATTGGAAAAATGTTTACAATTTCATAAAAAAATTCACGAATTCGAAAAATGTTCATTATTTCAAAAATGAAAAGTAAATAAAATGAAAACTAAAAAAGACGAATATAAGAAAGGAAAAATGGAAAATGATAAAATAAAAGGAAAAAACAAAGAAAAAAGAGAGAAAAGCCGGCGCAAATGTATGTAGCGGCAACGGGGGGTACGCGCTCGGTCGCTAACTAGCGAGCTATTCACAAAATAGGATTCACTAAAACTCACAGCTAGGCATGGCCTGTGCGCTCCCTCCTTCGGGCTTCAAGCCTGCGGTTGTAACCGTAAAACCTATATCTCGCTTGCAGCGGGTGCCCCTTTCTTGTTTTACCAAAAAAAGGAAGGGGCACCCGTTACAAGTGAGATATAGGTTTTAAATAAGAGTGCCCCTTCTATCTCGCCAGAAGCTTTCCACCGTGGTGTAGCTATTGCGTCGGCTGAGTTTTATCTTTTTTCCTCCGGTTTTCGTTCGGGGTGCCCTTGTTAGGTTTTTTCTGGTTTCCCCCCTTTTTATGGGTTTCTTTGTTTCCTCATTAGTTTCTTTGTTTTCTTCCTTTTCCATGGTTTCCCTTTTGTTTTATATTTCTTCACCAATTTTCTTTGGTTTTCCCTTTTCTTCTTCATTATGCCCTAGTTTTTTGTCTTCAACTTTGTTTTTTGTTTTTTTCCTTCTTTATGTGTTGGTTTTTTTGTTTCTTCATTTGCTTCTCGTTTTTTACTGTTTTTCCCTTTCATGTTTTTTTGTTTCTTTCTCGGTTTTCAGTGGATCCTAAATAGATCATGTATATTTTTTACATACAAGTTTTGAACATTTTTTTATTACATGGTATCCATTTTAAAAGCACACGGTGACATTTTTTAATGGGAAAAATATTTTTCAACAAACAACATACATTTTCTATATACATCATGAATATTTTTATATACATGTTTAATATCTTCTAAATTCAAAATTATTTTTCTAAATATGATTTTTGTCTTCTACTTTTATTCAATGTAAGCTGTATATTTTTCTGTGCAATAGGAACATTTTTTAATGCATGTTTAACATTTTTTAAATAAATGATCAATATTGTTTCGTACATGAGAAACATATTCTACACAGATTTAAGATTTCCAAATTCTTGATTAGCAGACTACAAATGCTTGATTAATAATTTTTCTTACACATTGTATATGTTTTATATAAATTTTTTGATATAGATTTTAGAAATTTCAAATGCTTGATTAACATTTTAAAATACTTGATTAACTATTTTTAAATGCTTAATGAAAATTTTCAAAAATACATGAAGAACATAATTCCACTATGTATACATTTTTCGCATGCAGGAGAAAGCTTTTTCTATAAATATTTAACATTTTTCAAATGTTTGATTAACATATTTGAAATGAATTTTGCATAGTATTTTTTGTAACATATATATCGAATATTTGGAAGTAGAAAAAAATAAGCAAGGTTGTGGCCTGGTGCGCTGAGCCGGTCAGTTTCGCGCTCGCGTTTAGGCAACCCCTGAGCGACCGCGGCAATCACGCGTAGCCATTTACAGGGTCGCTCAGCTCGAGTGTTTCATTCATTTTCGTATGTTTCTTAACAGTTTTTCATTCATTTCTAGATAAATAAACAACTACTTTTTTCTCTTTCATCTGTTTCTTTCTCATCCCTCTACACTACAACAGGTTTGAACCAATTTTTTTCTCCTACAAATACCAACTAAAAACCAGCTATTGCTGAATTTTAAAATGTTTTCTAATTCAAAAAATGGTCATGCATTTAAAAATGGTGTGAATGTCAAGAAATGTTCGCGGATTCAAAAATTGTTCACTAACTCAAAACAATATTAGTAAATTTTGAAAATATTCATGAATTAAAATAATGATGCATTGATATGAAAATGTTTACAAATTTTGAAAATGTTCAAATTTCATAAAATGTTCACAAATTCAAAAATTGTTCATAAATTCAAAAATGGTAATGAATTCAAAAAATGTTTACAAATTTGAGAAATCTTCAAGAATTTCGAAAAATTATGACATAAAAAAATCATGAATTCAATAAAATCTAATAAATTAAAAATATTCTAAAATTTTAAAATGATAGTGTATTAAAATGTCCGTGAATCTGTAAAACATGGCAAAAATAAAAAATACAAAAGCCAAAAAATCCAAATGAAACCCAATAGAAAACACACAGACACAAAGAAGAATACCGTTTTAGGGAAGGTTCCCAAAACTGATGGAATGCATACAAGAGAAACAACAAAATGTGTCGGCCCATGTAGCAACGCGCGTTGCATGGTATTCACTGTGTTACATGGGGAATAGGATTGGCGCTGCTTGACCAATGTTAGATGGTTGATTTCCTAGATCGTGGTATGTGGGCTTGGTGGGTGTTACTCCAAAGTCCACAGCTGAAACAAATACTAGGTCTAAAAAATTGAAACAAGAACCATGGATGTTGATTTTTTTAAATATCGAGCATCACTCTTCGATTTCTTCTATTAAAGAAACCGATGTGTTGACCAATACAAAGTAGAAAAAGTGAAAAATGTTGGAAAGCCAAAAGGTAGAAGTGACATAAGGGATCAACACCACACAACCACACATGACTATTTATTACATCACAAGTCTAAGATTTGATCAAACCCTCATTACCATGCACATTTGTAATGTGCAACAAGAGGTTTTGAAAAGAGATTGCACAATCACTATGTAAGTATTTTGCAGACTTCATCTCGCGAGCATTCGTTTTAAGAAACTTTAGAGAAAGGACATCAAGGGAAGTATCAATGAAGAAGATCAGCTCCCCCCATATGTGATTCTGGAGATCATAGACTTCATTCACCACCTGCTTCATCTTAAGGAGCCCATCATCAATGCTTATTCGTTCTTGGCTTTTTCCACGGGATGACCCAGTTTAACTAGTCCCCAAGAAACGTGGTTGTTGATGAGAATGCATGATCCTTCGATCATGGAACTATGGTATGATGCAAGTGAAAGGATCGATATAGTTGACTAGAGTAACTATATCCACCAACTCAGCCCGCGACACGCGATACTACCGCGCCATACAAGCGGTACTACCGCAAGGGCCCGTGGTACTACCGCGAAGAACTGCGGTACTACCGCTGGCACGGTAGGGGCTAAGAACAGTCCTGATGCGCTAAGGCAGGGAGCGGTAGAACCGCTGGCGCGGTACTACCGCGCACCCTTGCGGTACTACCGCAAGGCAGGAATGGTCTAGGTTGGGAAGGCACGGACATATAAAAATACATCCGTGACTACTTCCGCTGAGTTTTGATCTATGCAAAAATCCGACACGGTACTACCGCAAGCCTGGAGCGGTACTACCGCGTAGGGCGCGGATGTAAAAAATTACATCCCCCTACTTCCGCTCTGCTGTGCCTGGCCAGACCCCACGGTACTACCGCGCCCAAGGAGCGGTACTACCGCGTAGGGCGCGGATGTAAAAAATTACATCCGCCCTACAACCGCTCGAGCAGCTGCGCCTGGCCTGAGACCACGGTACTACTGCTCTCTAGGAGCGGTACTACCGTGAGCACCTGCGGTACTACCGCGCCGATGGCCGATACTACCGCAAGGTCCTGCAGTACTACCGCTCCGAAGAGCAGTACTACCACATGCCCCAGTTCAGCAACACTAGGAGTCCTTCATTTTGTAGAGACACGGAGAGACGGAGGATGCTCCAAAGAGCCAAAGGAAAGGTGGTGCAAAAAGGAACAGACGTGTACGTGTTGATTCCACCCAAACCTTTCCAACGCGGACCCCTTCTTAATAGTATGGCTTTCCTACGACTCAAATCCACCGAAAAGAAACATAGAGAAACGCCGTCTTCAATAGTCTTCGAGGGGCACCAAATCGTCTTGTGGCTAGACATGATATATCTGAAATGCTCAATGCACACGATTAGTCCGCAAAAGCATTGTCATCAATCACCAAAACAACTAAGGGATAAATATGCCCTTACAGTGATACGTCTCCAACGTATCTATAATTTTTGATTGCTCCATGCTATATTATCTTCTGTTTTGGATATTATTGGGCTTTATTATACACTTTTATATTATTTTTGGGACTAGCCTATTAACCGGAGGCCCAACCCAGAATTGCTGTTTTTTGCCTATTTCAGAGTTTCGCAGAAAAAGAATATCAAACGGAGTCCAAATGGAATGAAACCTTCGGGAACGTGATTTTCGGAACGAACATGATCCAGAGGACTTGGACCCTATGTCAAGAAAGCTACCAGGAAGCCACGATGTAGGGGGCGCGCCTACCCCCCTGGGCGCGCCCTCCACCCTCGTGGGCCCCACGCTGCTCCACCGACGTAATTCTTCCTCCTATATATACCTACGTACCCCCAAACTACCAGATACGGAGCCAAAAACCTAATTCCACCGCCGCAACCTTCTGTACACGTGAGATCCCATCTTGGGGCCTGTTCCGGAGCTTCGCCGGAGGGGGCATCGATCACGGAGGGCTTCTACATCAACACCATAGCCTCTCCGATGAAGTGTGAGTAGTTTACTTCAGACCTTCGGGTCCATAGTTATTAGCTAGATGGCTTCCTCTCTCTTTTGGATCTCAATACAATGTTCTCCCCCTCTCTCGTGGAGATCTATTTGATGTAATCTTCTTTTGCGGTGTGTTTGTTGAGACCGATGAATTGTGGGTTTATGATCAAGTTTATCTATGAACAATATTTGAATCTTCTCTGAATTCTTTTTGGTTATCTTTGCAAGTCTCTTCGAATTATCAGTTTGGTTTGGCCTACTAGATTGATCTTTCTTGCAATGGGAGAAGTGCTTAGCTTTGGGTTCAATCTTGCGGTGTCCTTTCCCAGTGACAGTAGGGGCAGCAAGGCACGTATTGTATTATTGCCATCGAGGATAACAAGATGGATTTTTTTATCATATTGCATGAATTTATCCCTCTACATCATGTCATCTTGCTTAAAGCGTTACTCTGTTCTTATGAACTTAATACTCTAGATGCATACTGGATAGCGGTCGATGTGTGGAGTAATAGTAGTAGATGCAGGCAGGAGTTGGTCTACTTGTCTCGGACGTGATGCCTATATACATGATCATACCTAGATATTCTCATAACTATGCTCAATTCTGTCAATTGCTCAACAGTAATTTGTTCACCCACCGTAAATACTTATGCTCTCGAGAGAAGCCACTAATGAAACCTATGGCCCCCGGGTCTATTTTCCATCATATTAATCTTCCAACACTTAGCTATTTCCGTTGCCTTTTATTTTGCTTTTATTTTACTTTGCATCTTTATCATAAAAATACCAAAAATATTATCCTATCATAAAAATACCAAAACTATTATCCCACCGTAAAATATTTATGCTCCTGAGAGAAGCCACTAGTGAAACCTATGGCCCCCGGGTCTATCTTCCATCATATTAATCTTCCAACACTTAGCTATTTCCTTTGCCCTTTTGTTTTGTTTACTTTACTTTGCATCTTTATCCCAAAAATACCAAAAATATTATCCTATCATATCTATCAGATCTCACTCTCGTAAGTGACCGTGTAGGGATTGACAACCCCTTATCGCGTTGGTTGCGAGGATTTATTTGTTTGTGTAGGTGCGAGGGACTCGTGCGTAGCCTCCTACTGGATTGATACCTTGGTTCTAAAAAACTGAGGGAAATACTTACGCTACTTTGCTGCATCACCCTTTCCTCTTCAAGGGAAAACCAACGCAGTGCTCAAGAGGTAGCATACAACAAGGCTTTGGATCTCGCCTTTGATCTTAACATCAGGAAACCAAATATTGCTTCAGATCACTAGAATGTAGTGAGTGACATAAACATGGGAAGCCGAGGTATTTACAACACCATTCTCCTAGAGACTGACCATTATCGTCATCAACTTGAGGATATTTTCCTTTCACTCTCAAAGAAGGAAGTCGAATGCTAGACATATTGTATAGGAAAGTTTGCTCTATCTCTGTCCGCATGTATGTTTGTTAGATTCTCTAGATTTAGTTTTTATACCTCAAAATATTAAAAACTGGAATGAATAACAGACAACAGCAAGAGAGCAGGTTAAAACAGAGGCACATCGTTTCCTTTTCTATTACATTCATTATGGGGAGGTTAATACATGTGTTCATAATTATTCATGAAGCACTTTTGGCATGGTGGTTGAGGAGAGATCCAAATGAGGAGAGACCTTTGATGAGGCAAGGTTTAAACATGGAGTTAGAGGGTCAAACTTTGAGGCACAGGCTTTAGCTAAGGTGACAATCATCATTTGCGTTGTTGTTATTATTGGATGGAGCTCCCCAGGGCCCAGACATTGCTTGTTTTCATGTATTCAGCGAATTAATCAATAAAGCAAGCTGGGGTAAACAGAGGCACATTAGGCGAGGCACATGACACCTCCAATTGTTGAATTGCTTGAACATCTAAACATGTCTACTCTCTTGACCCCTCATGATACTATTGTGCCTCACCGGATGCCCGACCTAGGAAATTCCCAAAGATCAATATGCGAGGCTTTTTAGAAGAAAAACGTTTAGGGCTTTTGCATCCGCAATGAGCAAGGCATGAGAACGGAGGGGCTCAACATCATTTAAGACACTCTTCATGCGAAAACTAAATCTCCTCTCAGGGTGCTGCATTGCAATTTGCGGCCGATACAGGTATGGGTTGTGTGATGCTTGAAATTGATGTGACTCTTAGGAATGCATTGATGAGCAATGACCTTGAATAATCTAGGAACATTGTCATTGTTGGACTGATTTTTGGCAGATCCGCCAATAGGGTGTATCGGCTAGACAAATAGATTAGAGGGGAAACATGAGATGGTTTACCCAGGTTAGGCCCTCGGGATCGAGTTAAAACCCTACTTCCTGCTCATTTTGTATTGGTTGATGTATATGGGTGTACAATGATGATCGATGGATTGAGAATAATCTCTAGGTTCTCTGTCTACCAACTAGCCCTCCCTCGGCTTATAAAGGATACTTGGGTCTAGGGTTTGCAAGCTCCTAGTCGATTAAGATAACGGAGGTGTCCTTCTGGCCGTCGGCCTCCTTGTCTTGTATTCCAAGTCTACTGGGTCCTTCTTTCTATATGGCCCATAGGACGGGATGTCAGCCCAGGGCATAAACCGACCTAGGGGGCCACATGCCAGCCTACTTGGGTCGGCTTCCGGTATGAGGAGGCACCCTAGGCCGTAACACCGTCAGTCATCTTCCTGAACATGAATAATCTTTAGTCCGACAGTCTGCAATTCTATTTCTCACATGGGATGTGAATTATCTATTATTTTCCATTTTGAAAATGATTTTTTAGCCTTTCATTGATCCCTGATGTTTTACTAGCTTCATAGAGCCCAATGTTGTTTATTGTGATCGCATAGTTGATGTATATTTTAGCTATCATGATTGTAGTGGAAATAATTTGAAAGTAGGGGGTATATCATTGTTAGTGAAGTAAACTTAGCGGGTATGTGTATGTGGGTCTTATGTGAAGGCCCCCGTACAACAAGACAAATTCAAAACATCTATGTTTTTTGAATGGATTCTCTTGCCTCGTCAGTGTGCGATTTCATCCTATGTTGGGTGAGGCCACGAATGTAGAATCTCAACTACTGGCTCAGAACAAAGATAAGGTCGCCTCGAGACTCCGCTCGCTTTGACAGAAGTGTTCGACTGGTGGCTTAGGTTGAAGATAAGACCACCTCAAGGCACCCCATCTCTCAATGTCATCCATCCTTTTCGTGGCCCATCTTTGGTCTTCATTGCTGGCCGCTCGAAGGAGCATGCCTGGAACTGATGCCTGTTGTTGACTAGAGGGTGAAGAATGGGTCGCGCTATTCGTCACCCTGGGTGAGGAATAGTTATTCTTCACCCCCTCTCTATTTTGACGTCAATGCACTGTATTTTTAGGTTTCATAAATTTTGTCTTATTTCATACATAAAAAGAGAACGTAAGAAAATATATACTCGCAGTAAAAAATATTTTATGTTACGTAAAATTACGAACGTAAAAACATAGTATAAAACATTCACAAAATGCGATATTTCTGGTCTTATAACCTTTTTTGTTTTCTTATACCAAATTTTACGTAGTGAATCAATATGAATGTAACTATTTGTATTCCAAACGTAATTTATTTATGAAGCGATCTTAAGATTACCTCGGGTGAAGAATAACTTATTCTGCATCATGAGTGATGAATAGTATTATAGGGATTGACTATTCGTCACCCTGGGTGAGGAATAGTTATTCTTCACCCCCCTCTATTTTACCATCAATGCACTGTAATTTTACGTTTCGTAAGTTTTGTCTTATTTCTGACGTAAAAAGAGACCGTCAAAAAATATATAATTGCCGTAAAAAATATTTTATGTTATGTAAAATTACAAACGTAAAAACATAGTGTAAAATATACATAAACTCCAAATTTTCTTGTCTTATGACCTATATATTTATTTTCTTATACCAAATTTTACGTAGTGAATCAATAGGAATGTAACTATTTGAATTTCAACTGTAATTTAATTATGAAGTGATTGTAAAATTACCTCGGGTGAAGAATAACTTATTCTGCACCCTGGGTGATGAATAGCATCATATATATATATATATATATATATATATATATATATATATATATATATATATATATATATATATATATATATATATATATATATATATATATATATATCATATATATTCACATTTTTGAATGGCGCCTCAATGGATGCTATTACATCTATCCACTACCTTTCCCGAGATCTATGCAGGTGAGATAATGAAAGTGAAAATACTCATATCGTGTACATGGTGTATATATTTATCATCTCAACATACCATACACATATTTGTAGTAGGAACATACTTTTGCAACAATACTTGCATACAAAAAAATTGGCATCAAATAAGAGCCAATTCAGATTACAATTTTAAAATTTGTTGCAACAATATTAGGCACATTGACTATGCATGTTTACTATGTACATTGAAGATGTTGCATCAGTGTTCCTTCATAGCAGCAAGTTGTCTCGGCATCGGGGGCATATCAATCTCCCGCAGACCCTCGAGAATCTTGACCACTTCACCCATCGTTGGTCGATCAAACTCATTATCTTGGATGCACCAAAATGCAACTTTGCAAATCCGTTCAGCCTCTTCCAAGTTGAAGTCACCATGTAATTTCGGGTCCACCAAACTTCCCACGTCACCACCCTGAAGCTTGTTGATGGCTTTAATTGGAAAATATTTGACATAGTAGCTCTCACTAGTATTGTATGTTTCTGGCGAATTCCTACTTCCAGATAAGATTTCCAAAAGTACCACACCAAAACTATAAACATCAATTTTCGGTGTAATAGCAACTCCGCTAAGCCACTCTGGGGCAATATAACCCGCAGTTCCTCTTAATGTGGTCAGGATTCGACTAAAATCCCTTCCCACTAATGTTGCCAACCCAAAATCTGCAACTTTGGGAACAAATGATGCATCTACAAGTATATTCTCTGGCTTAATATCACAATGTATGATGCATTCATGACAATTATGATGCAAGTAGGACAATCCTCTCGCAACTCCAAGGGTTATTTGATATCTGGTGTTCCAACTTAGGACAACAACATTAACATTGTCCTTCTTAAATAGATGGCCATCAAGAGATCCATTTAACATGTGTTCATACACAAGTAGCCTTTTATCACCTTCGCTGCAGAAACCAATCAATTTGACTATGTTGATATGCTGAATCAGCCCAACTGAGCTCACCTCTGCCCTGAATTGCTTCTCTCCTTGATAGGCACTATCAAGCCTTTTCACTGCTATACTAGTCATGTCACTTAGTATTCCCTTGTATACAGAACCAAAACCACCTCCTCCTAGCTTTTCTGAGAAGTTTCTAGTAGCATGGACTAAATCAGTGTATCTAAAGACTATAATCCCTCCACAACTGCCTTGATTATCATATAAAGGCAAACCAAACCGCTTGAATCTGTTCCTCCAAATCAGTAACAACACTATGAGCATTATTAATCCAAAACCAATAATGCTTGCAGCAGCAATAACTCCAATGTTTGGTTTTCCTTTGTTTTTTCTCCAACTTAGTAGAAAATAATTTTTGGCAAGGCGAACGTAAAGAACATCTTCAGCTCTATTATCAGTGCCATAATTCAGATTTACACTAAGCAATTCTCCATTCCAGATAGAGCATAGTTGATTGGTAAAGGAATACGCAGTGCATGAGCAGGAACTAAGGCAAACTTCTTCGCAGTTTCTTTGACTGCTAACAACGACTATTATTTGGGGCTTGTAAGGCAATTTAACTTGAGCAATGCGGTGAAACACGTCTGTTGAACTTGTCATGTTTCTGTCACTAGTGCTGCAATGTAGTGGTGTATTTCGGATGCATCCCCCTGTTCGATCATTAGACTCCCAGTCCATCGGTGACTTCTTAGAGAATCCCTCCATACAATCACATAATCGATATGCATTGTTGTTGCAGACTGTGAAAGGTCCGCATGTAGCAGGAGTAGTGCATGGATCGTAAGGTTGGGCATGTATGGTTTCCCAAGACTGTTTGGCTTGCGACCAAAAGTTTAGTTTTATCCGACCAGAGATATCTAGTGACACAAATATGGAAGATGAATCATCCAAACAAGTGTACATGTAGTACTCCTCTTGCTTGTTATTAACATATGTTGGGTTAATCAATCGTTTGGCCAGAGGATCCAAATATACCAGTGACTTGAGTATCAATGATGATTGTTTGGATGATGCATATTGCCAATACACTACGGAAGGGTCGTTGCGGCGCTTGAGGACGACCCTGCTGGTGCCTTCTAGTTCAACACTATATGAGCCAAGACATGGATCAGTGAGGCTCTTCTTTGAAATGATTGAACAACTCAAGCCGGTGACCTTGTTCCGACCAAACTTGGCGCCGGGAAGCAAAACATCTGTTGGGTAGTCGAAGCTCTGCCACACGATCTCTTGGCTATTTGTGAGTAGGGCAAGGTTTCCACTGTTCAAGAGAACAATGGCACTACTATTTTTGTTGTTGGTTTGTGTCCTATTGACAATATGAGTGGACCAAACAACGGATTCCTTGCTGGCATCAGCATGGTTTACGACAATGACAAGATTTCCATCACTTGAGATCTTGAGCTGTGTTGAGTTGAGTTTGGGATGTGTGATGGGCTCCACCCTATTAGCTACCCACACAGTAGTAAAAACAGGGATTTTATTGAACCATATGCCAAGGTACCAACTGGAGCTGGTGTTGTGGTGGAACTTACTACCGCTGCTGGTGCATGCAGTGTTAGCTGGCTGGAAGAAGCCCAACGCGAACTTGCCGTTTCTTGAGATGAGCTTGCTGCCACCGACGGCAGCAAGCACTTGGCCTGCCATGAGAGTGTCCCTTGCAGAAGAGCACCGAGGAGCTGTGTGCGAGAGTAAGAGAAGCCCGAGTAACATGTAGAGGAAAGCAGGCATGGAGAAGTGTAGTGTGAGGTGAGTTGTTGGAGAAGAGAGGAGGTCTGGATGGATGGATGAATGTTGTGCTCTGCTATCCGGAGAAGGAAGAAGACGATGTGTGTGTGTGTATATATAGGGAAGGAAAATGCATCATCCTCCTACCTACTAACGGGTGTACGTACGTTGTTACAAGGCTGAAATCAGTAAGCAGGCAGGAAGGTCACCACTGGGTTCGGTTAACATATATTCAATCAGCTCATCTTCTCTTGCTATACCAAGTCCTTCTGTTTTACGCAGTCAACTCTTGCTTCTTGACCTTCAACGTATGGACGGACCGCCGCCTTGGACGACAGTTCACGCACCATGCATGCACCCAGCTGTTCACCATTGTCCTAATCCAGGAGCCTAATTTAGTTAGCATATGGAGCTGCGCCGAAGTCACCACCCAGAAGCCCGGGCAGTTCTACATGCAAACACAACCTGTTGAGCCCTGTGACTCCACTGGAACAACCTGGCTCTCCACTTCAACTTCAACCAACAAAGAAGATCAGGCGTCCGGGTGCCGGGATGCCTCACTTGGCTGGAATCTGAAAGAGCCTGGGGATTCTTCAATTGCCTGAGGAGACTAAGCAAGATGCGCCCGCTGGCGTGGAGATCCCAGTTTGATTGTTCTGATGCTATGTCACAGTCTTGTAGCAGCTATGAGGGTGGTCTTAGCCCGTAAAATGTATTTTTTTTCTTTTTGAACCTGCTTTGGCATGCTTGTCGGACTCGGGAGCTCTGATTTCGTTATGTTAATAATGGAATCGGGGGGGTTTCGGCCCTCCTTTCAGTCTAAAAAAATTTAGTTAGCATATTCATACAGTTTTGTAGGATTCTGAAAGTCCACGATGCTGGCTAGAGAAGACCTAATTTAAACCTCTTTTTTTGACAGATCAATGTTTCTGTTGGGTATAGAAAACCGTTCCTTCAAATAACAAACGGACAAGTTGAGTACATGAAATATTAGTCAAAGGTCATGTACGTACTGTACTAGCTAACCATGTAAGTTGAAGCTTCCTATGAAGAATTGCGAAGGGTGATTGGTTTGCGCTCTATCAGGTGTTAATTAATCACTAAACAAATATTTCATCTACAGTAAACTTCATAAATCAAATCAATGTAAGAATGTTTATCAAGATCTAACGAATTCCAGTTGCTAAATTATATTATCGATCGTGGGGAGTTATAACTCCATAGGTCCACGGTGAGTGAGTGACGAAAAAGATTTATTTGACTAAGTAGTGACAAATAAAATTAATCTCCCCGCCGGCACCATTTTCATATAGGGTTTGTACAACTGTATACACAACTATTATTATATATCATAGCAAATAGACCACACTTTCGTGATAATTTTATAGATGTGTACACTGACCGTACGATGCAGATGTTGAGAGCAATTTATGTACATGTACAAAACTGTTGCACATGTGTCAGGTGGTTAGCGCGTTGTTAGCCAGCCCAGTTGATAACTTGAGTTTAATTTTAAACAAGAGTATAATTTAATGGATGGCGGCTAGCTAGTCCTATGTTATTATTATATACGGTTAGGAGAATTCGACCTTTGACTAGTGTTTTCTTTAATAGTTTCACAGCTTATTGACCTCTTTGCTTTTCATTGTTCATATATATTACTGAATGATTTAAGGGCCTCTTTGATTCGCATCTCAACATGTAGGTAGAAAAAAAATTCAAGAACATATATCATGATGGGAGAGTGTTTGATACCATAGAAAAAACAAAGACATTACATCAATAGGTTTGAGTGGACGGAAGTTTTCCTCTAAAATATAGCACAAATGAATCCTCCAGAGAAAAATACTAAGGATTTCAATCATTCTAATCAAACAACCATTATACGAAATATTCCTAAAGATCCAAATCCTCCAAAATTCCTATACAACTTTCTTTGAATCAAAGGAGGCCTAAGTGTGTTTGCTAGCTAGTAAGGTTCATTTTGTTGTAAGAAAGAAAACTCTCTATGCTAGTACGAAACACCATGGCCCACATGGCTAAAATGACTCACTGCACATAGAACTTGGGCCCATTCCTACCACCATGTTGCTAAAATCCGCTTCATTCATGTGCATGCTGCTACTGCTACTGCTACTGCTACTACTTATAAAAGCATGAGTTTGGTGAATCCAAACGATCTCAACCATTCAATCACCTATGTCCAACATTCCACGTCGCTCCATTGATGTATCCATCACATCACCACAATTTGGAAACAACATTGATTGCATTAATTGTAGTTATCTATTACTACTTATAAAAGCGTGAATTTGGTGAATCCAAATGATCTCAATCATTCATCACCTATATCCAACGTCCCACATCGCTCAAATGTTGTATCCATCACATCACCACAATTTGGACACAACATTGATTGCATTAATTTTAATTAACCTTGAAAACATCATTAATTTCATTGGTTGGAATTAATCTTCAGAATAAAATAAATCTACCACTACTTATAGAAGTATGAGTTTAGTGAATCCAAACGATCTCAACCATTCAATCACCTATATCCAACATCTCACGTTGCTCCAATGATGTATCCATCACCATCACCACAATTTGGAAGCAACATTGATTATATTAATAGTAATTAACTTGGAAAACATCATTAATTTCATTGGTTGCAATTAATATTGAATTTTTTTGCATAAATTATCTTTGCTTAAACATTTACTCATTGCTCTCTCTCCCTTCAATTGTATTAGGCCACGACCAATTTTAAGAATAAGATGGGTGGGACGAAGTGTGTTCCTACACTGTTGAGTACGCAATCTCTATTGTAGGCTACATGGCTGCCCGATCCCCCACAATTCAATGGTAGCGCATTGTCAAGCCACCCTACTGATGGTCCAAGCTGAGTCAACACCTAAAACTCAACCACATCAACCGGGAAGTAGCATCCCTAGATGGCGACCCCTATACCACAAACGAGGACCTTGTCACGCTGAGAAGCTGAGACAGAATGGCGTGACAGATCATTTAAAAGAGGACACCCCTATAGGTCTACAACTAATGCACAGTGAGCATGACCATGTCGGCACATGACATAGCTCAGATTCCCAAGTGGCCAAACAATAGGCAACATCTGTTCGTCAACATGGGAGAGTTACGAGAGTGGGAGACCACAATGCAAAACTCCTTAAGATCATATCAAACTAGAGGTGTGTTGTGAAGGAAATATGCCCTAGAGGCAATAATAAAGTTATTATTTATTTCCTTATTTCATGATAAATGTTTATTATTCATGCTAGAATTGTATTAATCGGAAACTTAGTACATGTGTGAATACATAGACAAAAACAAAGTGTCCCTAGTATGCCTCTACTTGACTAGCTCATTTATCAAAGATGGTTATGTCCTAACCATAGACATGTGTTGTCATTTGATGAACGTGATCACATCATTAGGAGAATGATGTGATGGACAAGACCCATTCGTTAGCTTAGCATTATGATCGTTACAATTTCTTTGCTACTGCTTTCTTCATGACTTATACATGTTCCTCAGACTATGAGATTATGCAACTCCCGAATACCGGAGGAACACCTTGTGTGCTATCAAACGTCACAACGTAACTGGGTGATTATAAAGATGCTCTACAGGTGTCTCCGATGGTGTTTGTTGAGTTGGCATAGATCAAGATTAGGATTTGTCACTCCGTGTATCGGAGAGGTATCTCTGGGCCCTCTCGGTAATGCACATCACTATAAGCCTTGCAAGCAATGTGACTAATGAGTTAGTTGCGGGATGATGCATTACGGAACGAGTAAAGAGACTTGCCGGTAACGAGATTGAACTAGGTATTGAGATACCGACGATCGAATCTTGGGCAAGTAACATACCGATGACAAAGGGAACAAAGTATGTTGTTATGCGGTTTGACCGATAAAGATCTTCGTAGAATATGTAGGAACCAATATGAGCATCCAGGTTCCGCTATTGGTTATTGACCGGAGATGCGTCTCGGTCATGTCTACATAGTTCTCGAACCCGTAGGGTCCGCACGCTTAACGTTTGGTGACGATCGGTATTATGAATTTATGTGATTTGATGTACCGAAGGTTGTTCGGAGTCCCGGATGAGATCACAAACACGATGAGGAGTCTCAAAATGGTCGAGACGTAAAGATAGATATATTGGAAGGCTATGTTTGGACATCGGAATGGTTCCGGGTGAGTTCGGGCATTTACCGGAGTACCGGGAGGTTACCGGAACCCCCGGGGAGTCAATGGGCCTTAATGGGTCATAGTGGAAAGGAGGAGGAGGCATCCAAGGTGGAGGGCGCGCCCCCCTAGCCCAATCCGAATTGGGTGGGGGGCCGGCCCCCCTTTTCCTTCTCTTCTTCTCCCCCTTCCTTCCCTCTCCTACTCCAACAAGGGAAAGGGGGAATCCTACTCCCACCGGGAGTAGGACTCCCCCCTTGGGTGCGCCTAGGAGGCCGACCCTCTCCCCCTCCTCCACTCCTTTATATACGGGGGAGGGGGACACCCCATAGACACACAAGTTGATCTTTGATCTTTTAGCCGTGTGCGGTGCCCCCCTCCACCATAATCCACCTCGGTCATATCGTCGTAGTGCTTAGGCGAAGCCCTGCGCCGGTAGCTTCATCATCACCGTCATCACGCCGTCGTGCTGACGAAGCTCTTCCCCGACACTCTGCTGGATTGTGAGTTCGTGGGACGTCACCGAGCCGAACGTGTGCAGATCGCGGAGGTGTCGTACCTTCGGTGCTAGGATCGGTCGATCGTGAAGACGTACGACTACATCAACCGCGTTGTCATAACGCTTCCGCTTACGGTCTACGTGGGTACATAGACAATACTCTCCCATCTCGTTGTTATGCATCACCATGATCTTGCGTGTGCGTAGGAATTTTTTTGAAATTACTACGTTCCCCAACAGTGGCATCCGAGCCAGGTTTATGCGTAGATGTTATATGCACGAGTAGAACACAAGTGAGTTGTGGGCGATAATAGTCATACTGCTTACCAGCATGTCATACTTTGATTCGGCGCTATTGTTGGATGAAGCGGCCCGGACTGACATTACGCGTACGCTTACGCGAGACTGGTTGTACCGATGTGCTTCGCACACAGGTGGCTGGCGGGTGTCAGTTTCTCCAACTTTAGTTGAATCGAGTGTGGCTACGCCCGGTCCTTGTTGAAGGTTAAAACAGCACATACTTGACGAAAAATCATTGTGGTTTTGATGTAGGTAAGAACGGTTCTTGCTAAGCCCATAGCGGCCACGTAAAACTTGCAACAACAAAGTAGAGGACATCTAACTTGCTTTTGCAGGGCTTGTTGTGATGTGATATGGTCAAGATGTGATGAGATATAAGTTGTTGTATGAGATGATCATGTTTTGTTAAAGTTATCGGTAACTGGTAGTAGCCTTATGGTTGTCTCTTTATTGCATAAGATGCAAGCGCCATATAATTGCTTTACTTTATCGCTATGCGATAGCAATAGTTGCAAAAGCAATAGTTGGCGAGACGACCATGTGACGACACGTTGATAAAGATCAAGATGATGCAGATCATGGTGTCATGCCGGTAACGATGGAGATCATAATGGTACTTTGGAGATGGAGATCAAAGGCACAAGATGATGATGGCCATATCATGTCACATATATTTTGATTGCATGTGATGTTTATCTTTTATGCATCTTATTTTGCTCAGTACGACGGTAGCTTTATAAGATAACCCCTTACTAAAATTTCAAGGTATAAGTGTTCTCCCTGAGTATGCACCGTTGCAACAGTTCTTCGTGCCGACACACCACGTGATGATCGGGTGTGATAAGCTCTACGTTCACATACAACGGGTGCAAGCCAGTTTTGCACACGCAGAATACTCAGGTTAAACTTGACAAGCCTAGCATATGCAGATATGGCCTCGGAACACTGGAGACCGAAAGGTCGAGCGTGAATCATATAGTAGATATGATCAACATAGTGATGTTCACCATTGAAAACTACTCCATCTCACGTGATGATCAGGCATGGTTTAGTTTATTTGGATCACGTGATCATTTAGATGACTTGAGGGATGTCTATTTAAGTGGGAGTTCTTAAGTAATATGATTAATTGAACTTTAATTTATCATGAACTTAGTCTTGGTAGTATTAGCATATCTATGTTGTAGATCAATAGATCGCGTTTAGCTCCCCTGTTTTATTTTTGATATGTTCCTAGAGAAAACTAAGTTGAAAGATGTTAGTAGTAATGATGCGGATTGGATCCGTGATCTGAGGATTATCCTCATTGCTGCACAGAAGAATTATGTCCTTGATGCACCGCTAGGTGACAGACCGATTGCAGGAGCAGATGCAGACGTTATGAACAATTGGCAAGCTCGATATGATGACTACTTGATAGTTTAGTGCACCATGCTTTACGGCTTAGAATCGGGGCTTCAAAGACGTTTTGAACGCCACGGAGCATATGAGATGTTCCGAGAGTTGAAATTAGTATTTCAGACTCATGCCCATGTCGAAAGGTATGAGACCTTTGACAAGTACTTTGCCTACAAGATGGAGGAGAATAGCTCAGCTAGTGAGCATGTGCTCAGAATGTCTGAGTACTACAATCACTTGAATCAAGTTGGAGTTAATCTTCCAGATAAGATAGTGATTGACAGAGTTCTCTAGTCACTATCACCAAGTTACTAGAACTTTGTGATGAACTATAATATGCAAGGGATAACAGAAACGATTCCCAAGCTCTTCGTGATGCTGAAATCGATGAAGGTAGAAATCAAGAAAAGCATCAAGTGTTGATGGTTGACAAGACCACTAGTTTCAAGAAAATGACAAAGGGAAGAATGGGAACTTCAAGAAGAACGGCAAGCAAGTTGCTGCTCAAGTGAAGAAGCCCAAGTCTAGACCTAAGCCTGAGACTAAGTGCTTCTACTACAAAGGGACTGGTCACTGGAAGCAGAGCTGCCTCAAGTATTTAGCGGATAAGAAGGATGGCAAAGTGAACAAAGGTATATTTGATATACATGTTATTGATGTGTACTTTACTAGTGTTTATAGCAACCCCTCGGTATTTGATACTAGTTCACTTGCTAAGAGTAGTAACTCGAAACAAGAGTTGCAAAATAAACAGAGACTAGTTAAGGGCGAGGTGACGATGTGTGTTGGAAATGATTCCAAGGATGATAAGATCACTATCGCACACTCCCTTTACCTTCGGGATTAGTGTTGAACCTAAAATAAATGTTATTTGATGTTTGCGTTGACCATGAATATGATTAGATCATGTTTATTGCAATACGATTATTCATTTAAGTTAGAGAATAATTGTTATTCTGTTTACATGAATAAAACTTTCTATGGTCATACACTCAAAATAAATGGTTTATTGAATCTCGATCGTATTGATACACATACTCATAATATTGTTGCCAAAAGATGCAAAGTTGATAATGATAGTGCAACATATTTGTGACACTACCGTTTACGTCACATTGGTGTAAAGCGCATGAAGAAACTCCATGCTGATGGGCTTTTGGAATCACTTGATGCTTGCGAACCATGCCTCATGGGCAAGATGACTAAGACTCCGTTCTCCGGAACAATGGAGCGAGCCACTGACTTATTGGAAATAATACATACCGATGTATGCGGTCCAATGAGTGTTGAGGCTCACGGCGGGTATCATTGTTTTCTGACCTTCACAGATGATTTGAGCAGATATGTGTATATCTACTTGATGAAACACAAGTCTGAAACACTTGAAAAGTACAAAGATTTTCAGAGGGAAGTAGAGAATCATCGTAACAAGAAAATAAAGTTTCTACGATCTGATCGCAGAGACAAATATTTGAGTTACAAATTTGGCATTCAATTAAAACAATGTGGAATAGTTTCACAAACTCATGCCACCTGGAACACCACAGCATAATGGTGTGTTCGAACGTCATAACCGTACTTCATTGGATATAATAGTGCAATCTATGATGTCTCTTACCGATTTACCACTATCGTTTTGGGGATATGCATTAGAGACAGCTACATTCATGTTAAATAGGGCACCGTCTAAATCCGTTGAGACGACACCATATGAACTATGGTTTGGCAAGAAACCTAAGCTGTCGTTTCTTAAAGTTTGAGGTTGCAATGCTTATGCGAAAAAGTTTCAACCTAGTAAGCTCAAACCCAAATCGGAGAAGTGCGTCTTCATAGGATACCCAAAAGAAAATGTTGGGTACACCTTCTATCACAGATCCGAAGGCAAGATCTTTGTTGCTAAGAATGGATCCTTTCTAGAGAAGGAGTTTTCTCGAAAGAAGTGAGTGGGAGGAAAGTAGAACTTGATGAGGTAGCTATGCCTACTCCCTTATTGGAAAGTAGTTCATCGCAGAAATCAGTTCCTTTGACTCCTACACCAATTAGTGAGGAAGCTAATGATGATGATCATATAACTTCAGCTCAAGTTACTACTGAACCTCGTAGGTCAACTAGAGTAAGATCCGCACCAGAGTGGTACGGTAATCCTGTTCTGGAGGTCATGTTACTTGACCATGACGAACCTACGAACTATGAGGAAGCGATGACGAGCCCAGATTCCGCGAAATGGCTTGAGGCCATGAAATCTGAGATGGGATCCATGTATGAGAACAAAATATGGACTTTGGTTGACTTGCCCGATGATCGGCAAGCAATAGAGAATAAATGGATCTTCAAAAGGAAGACAGACGCTGATAGTAGTGTTACTATCTACAAAGCTCGAATTGTCGCAAAAATGTTTTCGACAAGTTCAAGGTGTTGACTACTATGAGATTTTCTCACTTGTATCGATGCTTAAAAGTCTGTCCGAATCATGTTAGCAATTGCCGCATTTTATGAAATTTGGCAAATGGATGTCAAACCTGCATTCCTTAATGGATTTCTTAAAGAAGAGTTGTATGTGATGCAACCAGAAGGTTCGATCCTAAAAGTGCTAACAAAATATGCAAGCTCCAGCGATCCGTCTATGGACTGGTGCAAGCATCTCGGAGTTGGATGTTTTGATAGTGTGATCAAAGCATATGGTTTTATACAGACTTTTGGAGAAGCCTGTATTTACAAGAAAGTGAGTGGGACCTCTGTAGCATTTCTAATATTATATGTGGATGACATATTGTTGATTGGAAATGATATAGAGTTTCTGGATAGCATAAAAGGATACTTGAATAAGAGTTTTTCAATGAAAGACCTCGGTGAAGCTGCTTATATATTGGGCATCAAGATCTATAGAGATAGATCAAGACGCTTAATTGGACTTTCACAAAGCACATACCTTGATCAAGTTTTGAAGAAATTCAAAATGGATCAAGCAAAGAAAGGGTTCTTGCCTGTATTACAAGGTGTGAAGTTGAGTCAGACTCAATGCCCGACCACTGCAGAAGATAGAGAGAAAATGAAAGGTGTTCCCTATGCTTCAGCCATAGGCTCTATCATGTATGCAATGCTGTGTACCAGACCTGATGTGTGCCTTGCTATTAGTTTAGCAAGGAGGTACCAAAGTAATCCAGGAGTGGATCACTGGACAGCGGTCAAGAACATCCTGAAATACCTGAAAAGGACTAAGGATATGTTTCTCGATTATGGAGGTGACAAAAGGTTCGTCGTAAAGGGTTACGTCGATGCAAGTTTGGACACAGATCCAGATGACTCTAAGTCTAAATCTGGATACATATTGAAAGTGGGAGCAATTAGCTAGAGTAGCTCCGTGCAGAGCATTGTTGACATAGAAATTTGCAAAATACATACGGATCTGAATATGGCAGACCCGTTGACTAAACTTCTCTCACAAGCAAAACATGATCACACATTAGTACTCTTTGGGTGTTAATCACATGGCGATGTGAACTAAGATTACTGTCTCTAGTAAACCCTTTGAGTGTTGGTCACATGGCGATGTGAACTATGGGTGTTAATCACATGGTGATGTGAACTATTGGTGTTAAATCACATGGCGATGTGAACTAGATTATTGACCCTAGTGCAAGTGGGAGACTGAAGGAAATATGCCCTAGAGGCAATAATAAAGTTATTATTTATTTACTTATTTCATGATAAATCTTTATTATTCATGCTAGAATTGTATTAACCGGAAACTTAGTACATGTGTGAATACATAGACAAAAACAAAGTGTCCCTAGTATGCCTCTACTTGACTAGCTCGTTTATCAAAGATGGTTATGTTTCCTAACCATAGACATGTGTTGTCATTTGATGAACAGGATCACATCATTAGGAGAATGATGTGATGGACAAGACCCATTTGTTAGCTTAGCATTATGATCGTTACAATTTCTTTGCTACTGCTTTCTTCATGACTTGTACATGTTCCTCAGACTATGAGATTATGCAACTCCTGAATACCGGAGGAACACCTTGTGTGCTATCAAACGTCACAACGTAACTGGGTGATTATAAAGATGCTCTACAGGTGTCTCCGATGGTGTTTGTTGAGTTGGCATAGATCGAGATTAGGATTTGTCACTCCGTGTATCGGAGAGGTATCTCTGGGCCCTCTCGGTAATGCACATCACTATAAGCCTTGCAAGCAATGTGACTAATGAGTTAGTTGTGGGATGATGCATTACGGAACGAGTAAAGAGACTTGCCGGTAACGAGATTGAACTAGGTATTGAGATACCGACGATCGAATCTCGGGCAAGTAACATACCGATGACAAAGGGAAAAAGTATGTTGTTATGCGGTTTGACCGATAAAGATCTTCGTAGAATATGTAGGAACCAATATGAGCATCCAGGTTCCGTTATTGGTTATTGACCAGAGATGCGTCTCGGTCATGTCTACATAGTTCTCGACCGTAGGGTCCGCACGCTTAACGTTTGGTGACGATTGGTATTATGAGTTTATGTGATTTGATGTACCAAAGGTTGTTCGGAGTCCTGGATGAGATCACGGACATGACGAGGAGTCTCGAAATGGTCGAGACGTAAAGATCGATATATTGGAAGGCTATGTTTGGACAACGGAATGGTTCCGGGTGAGTTCGGGCATTTACCGGAGTACCGGGAGGTTACCGGAACCCCCCCGGGGAGTCAATGGGCCTTAATGGGCCATAGTGGAAAGGAGGAGGAGGCGGCCAAGGTGGAGGGCGCGCCCCCCTAGCCCAATCGAATTGGGTGGGGGTCCGGCCCCCCTTTTCCTTCTCTTCTTCTCCCCCTTCCTTTCCTCTCCTACTCCAACAAGGGAAAGGGGGAATCCTACTCCCACTGGGAGTAGGACTCCCCCCTTGGGCGCGCATAGGAGGCCGGCCCTCTCCCCCTCCTCCACTCCTATATGGGGGAGGGGGGTGTTGGGGATCGTAGCAGAAATTAAAATTTCTCTACGCATCACCAAGATCAATCTATGGAGTCATCTAGCAACGAGGGAGAGGAGTGCATCTACATACCCTTGTAGATCGCGAGAGGAAGCGTTCAAGTGAACGGGGTTGATGGAGTCGTACTCGTCGTGATCCAAATCACCGATGACCGAGCGCCGAACGGACGACACCTCCGCGTTCAACACACGTACGGTTGGAGAAGACGTCTCCTCCTTCTTGATCCAGCAAGGGGGAAGGAGAGGTTGATGGAGATCCAGCAGCACGACGGCGTGGTGGTGGAAGTAGCGGGGATCTCGGCAGGGCTTCGCCAAGCTCAGCGAGAGGGAGAGGTGTCACGGGAGGGAGAGGGAGGCGCCAGGGGCTTGGGTGCGGCTGCCCTCCCTTCCCCCTCTTTATATAGGGCCCCTGGGGGGGCACCGGCCCTAGGAGATCCAATCTCCAAGGGGGTGGCTTCCCCCCCAAGCGTCACCGAACCTTAAGTGTGTAGACCCTACGGGTTCGGGAGACATGCAGACATGACCGAGACGACTCTCCGGTCAATAACCAACAGCGGGATCTGGATACCCATGTTGGCTCCCACATGTTCCACGATGATCTCATCGGATGAACCACGATGTCGAGGATTCAATCAATCCCGTATACAATTCCCTTTGTCAATCGGTACGTTACTTGCCCGAGATTCGATCGTCGGTATCCCAATACCTTGTTCAATCTCGTTACCGGCAAGTCACTTTACTCGTACCGTAATGCATGATCCCGTGACCAAACACTTGGTCACATTGAGCTCATTATGATGATGCATTAGCTCCAGTGTTGTCACAGAAGAGGGTGATTGGCCCCGACGCATTGGGTATGACTCCTAGGTCGGTGATGAACTCCTTCATCCAGATTGCTTCATGCGCTGCCTCCGAGGCTGCCATGTACTCCGCTTCACATGTAGATCCCGCCACGACGCTTTGCTTGCAACTGCACCAGTTTACTACCCCACCATTCAAAATATACACGTATCCGGTTTGTGACTTAGAGTCATCCAGATCTGTGTCAGAGCTAGCATCGACGTAACCCTTTACGATGAGCTCTTCGTCACCTCCATAAACGAGAAACATATCCTTAGTCCTCTTCAGGTACTTCAGGATATTCTTGACTGCTGTCCAGTGTTCCATGCCGGGATTACTTTGGTACCTTCCTACCAAACTTACGGCAAGGTTTACATCAGGTCTGGTACACAGCATGGCATACATAATAGACCCTATGGCTGAGGCATAGGGGACGACACTCATCTTTTCTCTATCTTCTGCCGTGGTCGGGCATTAAGCCGTGCTCAATTGCACACCTTGCAATACAGGCAAGAACCCCTTCTTGGACTGATCCATATTGAACTTCTTCAATATCTTGTCAAGGTACGTACTTTGTGAAAGACCAATGAGGCGTCTTGATCTATCTCTATAGATCTTGATGCCTAATATATAAGCAGCTTCTCCAAGGTCCTTCATTGAAAAACACTTGTTCAAGTAGGCCTTTATGCTTCCCAAGAATTCTATATCATTTCCCATCAACAGTATGTCATCCACATATAATATGAGAAATGCTACAGAGCTCCCACTCACTTTCTTGTAAACACAGGCTTCTCCATAAGTCTGTGTAAACCCAAACCTTTGATCATCTCATCAAATCGAATGTTCCAACTCCGAGATGCTTGCACCAGCCCATAGATGGAGCGCTGGAGCTTGCATACCTTGTCAGCATTCTTAGGATCGACAAAACCTTCCGGCTGCATCATATACAATTCTTCCTTAAGAAAGCCGTTAAGGAATGCCGTTTTGACGTCCATTTGCCATATCTCATAATCATAGTATGCGGCAATTGCTAACATGATTCGGACGGACTTCAGCTTCGCTACGGGTGAGAAAGTCTTATCGTAGTCAACCCCTTGAACTTGTCGATAACCCTTAGCGACAAGTCGAGCCTTATAGATGGTCACATTACCATCCGCGTCTGTCTTCTTCTTAAAGATCCATTTATTTTCTATGGCTCGCCGATCATCAGGCAAGTTAGTCAAAGTCCATACTTTGTTTTCATACATGGATCCTATCTCGGATTGCATGGCTTCTAGCCATTTGTCGGAATCTGGGCCCGCCATTGCTTCTTCATAGTTCGAAGGTTCACCGTTGTCTAACAACATGATTTCCAAGACAGGGTTGCCGTACCACTCTGGCGCGGAACGTGTCCTTGTGGACCTACGAAGTTCAGTAGGAGCTTGATCCGAAGTACCTTGATCATCATCATCATTAACTTCCTCTCTAGTCGGTGCATGCCCCACAGGAACATTTTCCTGAGCTGCGCTACTTTCCGGTTCAAGAGGTAGTACTTCATCAAGTTCCACTTTCGTCCCACTTACTTCTTTTGAGAGAAACTCTTTCTCCAGAAAGGACCCGTTCTTGGCAACAAAGATCTTGCCTTCGGATCTGAGGTAGAAGGTATACCCAATGGTTTCCTTAGGGTATCCTATGAAGATACATTTTTCCGACTTGGGTTCGAGCTTTTCAGGTTGAAGTTTCTTGACATAAGCATCGCATCCCCAAACTTTTAGAAACGACAGCTTAGGTTTCTTCCCAAACCATAATTCATACGGTGTCGTCTCAACGGATTTCGACGGAGCCCTAGTTAAAGTGAATGCGACAGTCTCTAAAGCATAGCCCCAAAATGAGAGCGGTAGATCGGTAAGAGACATCATAGATCGCACCATATCCAATAGAGTGCGATTACGACGTTCGGACACACCATTTCGCTGAGGTGTTCCAGGCGGCGTGAGTTGTGAAACTATTCCACATTTCCTTAAGTGTGTGCCAAATTCGTGACTCAAATATTCCCCTCCACGATCTGATCATAAGAATTTTATTTTCCTGTCACGTTGATTCTCAACCTCACTCTGAAATTCCTTGAACTTTTCAAAGGTCTCAGACTTGTGTTTAATTAGGTAGACATACCCATATCTACTCAAGTCATCAGTGAGAGTGAGAACATAACGATAGCCACCGCGAGCCTCAACACTCATTGGACCGCACACATCAGTATGTACGATTTCCAATAAGTTGGTTGCTCGCTCCATTGTTCCGGAGAACGGAGTCTTGGTCATCTTACCCATGAGGCATGGTTCGCACGTGTCAAATGATTCGTAATCAAGAGACTCTAAAAGTCCATCAGCATGGAGCTTCTTCATGCGCTTGACACCAATGTGACCAAGACGGCAGTGCCACAAGTATGTGGGACTATCATTATCAACCTTACATCTTTTGGTACTCACACTATGAATATGTGTAACACTACGTTTGAGATTCATTAAGAATAAACCATTAACCAGCGGGGCATGACCATAAAACATATCTCTCATATAAATAGAACAACCATTATTCTCGGATTTAAACGAGTAGCCATCTCGAATTAAACGAGATCCTTGTACAATGTTCATGCTCAAAGCTGGCACTAAATAACAATTATTGAGGTTTAAAACTAATCCCGTAGGTAAATGTAGAGGTAGCGTGCCGACGGCGATCACATCGACCTTGGAACCATTCCCGACGCGCATCGTCACCTCGTCCTTTGCCAGTCTTCGTTTATTCCGCAGCTCCTGCTTTGAGTTACAAATATGAGCAACCGCACCGGTATCAAATACCCAGGTGCTACTACGAGTGCTGGTAAGGTACACATCAATAACATGTATATCACATATACCTTTGGTGTTGCCGGCCTTCTTGTCCGCTAAGTACTTGGGGCAGTTCCGCTTCCAGTGACCACTTCCCTTGCAATAAAAGCACTCAGTCTTAGGCTTGGGTCCATTCTTTGGCTTCTTCCCGGCAACTGGCTTACCGGGCGCGGCAACTCCCTTGCCGTCCTTCTTGAAGTTCTTCTTACCCTTGCCTTTCTTGAACTTAGTGGTTTTATTCACCATCAACACTTGATGTTCCTTTTTGATCTCCACCTCCGCTGATTTCAGCATTGAATATACCTCAGGAATGGTCTTTTCCATCCCCTGCATATTGAAGTTCATCACAAAGCTCTTGTAGCTCTATGGAAGCGACTGAAGGATTCTGTCAATGACCGCGTCATCCGGGAGATTGACTCCCAGCTGAGTCAAGCGGTTGTGTAACCCAGACATTTTGAGTATGTGCTCACTGACAGAACTATTTTCCTCCATCTTACAACTGAAGAACTTGTCGGAGACTTCATATCTCTCGACCCGGGCATGAGCTTGGAAAACCATTTTCAGCTCTTCGAACATCTCATATGCTCCGTGTTGCTCAAAACGCTTTTGGAGCCCCGGTTCTAAGCTGTAAAGCATGCCGCATTGAACGAGGGAGTAATCATCAGCATGCTGCTGCCAAGCGTTCATAACGTCTTGGTTCTCTGGGATGGATGCGTCACCTAGCGGTGCTTCTAGGACATAATCTTTCTTGGCAGCTATGAGGATGATCCTCAGGTTCCGGACCCAGTCCGTATAGTTGCTGCCATCATCTTTCAGCTTGGTTTTCTCTAGGAACGCGTTGAAGTTGAGGGCAACATTAGCGTGGGCCATTTGATCTACAAGACATATTGTAAAGATTTTAGACTAAGTTCATGATAATTAAGTTCATCTAATCAAATTATTCAATGAACTCCCACTCAGATAGACATCCCTCTAGTCATCTAAGTGAAACATGATCCGAGTCAACTAGGCCGTGTCCGATCATCACGTGAGACGGACTAGTCAACATCGGTGAACATCTTCATGTTGATCGTATCTTCTATACGACTCATGTTCGACCTTTCGGTCTCTTGTGTTCCGAGGCCATGTCTGTACATGCTAGGCTCGTCAAGTCAACCTAAGTATTTTGCATGTGTAAATTTGTTTTACACCCGTTGTATGTGAACGTTAGAATCTATCACACCCGATCATCACGTGGTGCTTCGAAACAACGGACTTTCGCAACGGCGCACAGTTAGGGGGAACACTTTCTTGAAATTATTATTATAAGGGATCATCTTACTTACTACCGTCGTACTAAGCAAATAAGAAGCAAAAGATGATAAGCATCACATGCAATCAAATAGTGACATGATATGGCCAGTATCATATTGCTCCTTTGATCTCCATCTTCGGGGCGCCATGATCATCTTCGTCACCGGCATGACACCATGATCTCCATCATCATGATCTCCATCATCGTGTCTTCATGAAGTTGTCACGCCAACGATTACTTCTACTTCTATGGCTAACGTGTTTAGCAATAAAGTAAAGTAATTTACATGGCGTTATTCAATGACACGCAGGTCATACAAAAATAAAGACAACTCCTATGGCTCCTGCCGGTTGTCATACTCATCGACATGCAAGTCGTGATTCCTATTACAAGAACATGATCAATCTCATACATCACATATATTTCATTCATCACATCCTTTTGGCCATATCACATCACAAGGCATATGCTGCAAAAACAAGTTAGACGTCCTCTAATTGTTGTTGCATGTTTTTACGTGGCTTCTATAGGTTTCTAGCAAGAACGTTTCTTACCTACGTAAAACCACAACGTGATATGCCAATTTCTATTTACCCTTCATAAGGACCCTTTTCATCGAATCCGATCCGACTAAAGTGGGAGAGACAGACACCCGCTAGCCACCTTATGCAACTAGTGCATGTCAGTCGGTGGAACCTGTCTCACGTAAGCGTACGTGTAACGTCGGTCCGGGCTGCTTCATCCCATGATGCTGCCGAAACAAGAGAAGACTAGTAGTGGCAAGAAAATTGACAACATCTACGCCCACAACAAGTTTGTGTTCTACTCGTGCATAGAAACTACGCATAGACCTAGCTCATGATGCCACTGTTGGGGATCGTAGCAGAAATTAAAAATTTTCTACGCATCACCAAGATCAATCTATGGAGTCATCTAGCAACGAGGGAGAGGAGTGCATCTACATACCCTTGTAGATCGCGAGCGGAAGCGTTCAAGTGAACGGGGTTGATGGAGTCGTACTCGTCGTGATCCAAATCACCGATGACCGAGCGCCGAACGGACGGCACCTCCGCGTTCAACACACGTACGGTTGGGGAAGACGTCTCCTCCTTCTTGATCCAGCAAGGGGGAAGGAGAGGTTGATGGAGATCCAGCAGCACGACGGCGTGGTGGTGGAAGTAGCGGGGATCTCGGCAGGGCTTCGCCAAGCTCAGCGAGAGGGAGAGGTGTCACGGGAGGGAGAGGGAGGCGCCAGGGGCTTGGGTGCGGGTGCCCTCCCTCCCCCCTCTTTATATAGGGCCCCTGGGGGGGCGCCGGCCCTAGGAGATCCAATCTCCAAGGGGGTGGCTTCCCCCCCAAGCCAAGTGGGGCGCCCCCACCCCTAGGGTTTCCAACCCTAGGCGCAGGGGGAGGCCCAAAGGGGGGCGCACCAGCCCACCAGGGGCTGGTTCCCTCCCACTTCAGCCCATGGGGCCCTCCGGGATAGGTGGCCCCACCCGGTGGACCCCCCGGGACCCTTCCGGTGGTCCCGGTACAATACCGGTGACCCCCGAAACTTTCCCGGTGGCCGAAACTGGACTTCCTATATACAATTCTTCACCTCCGGACCATTCCGGAACTCCTCGTGACGTCCGGGATCTCATCCGGGACTCCGAACAACTTTCGGATTTCCGCATACTAATATCTCTACAACCCTAGCGTCACCGAACCTTAAGTGTGTAGACCCTACGGGTTCGGGAGACATGCAGACATGACCGAGACGACTCTCCGGTCAATAACCAACAGCGGGATCTGGATACCCATGTTGGCTCCCACATGTTCCACGATGATCTCATCGGATGAACCACGATGTCGAGGATTCAATCAATCCCGTATACAATTCCCTTTGTCAATCGGTATGTTACTTGCCCGAGATTCGATCGTCGGTATCCCAATACCTTGTTCAATCTCGTTACCGGCAAGTCACTTTACTCGTACCGTAATGCATGATCCCGTGACCAAACACTTGGTCACATTGAGCTCATTATGATGATGCATTACCGAGTTGGCCCAGAGATACCTCTCCGTCATACGGAGTGACAAATCCCAGTCTCGATTCGTGCCAACCCAACAGACACTTTCGGAGATACCCGTAGTGCACCTTTATAGCCACCTAGTTACGTTGCGACGTTTGGCACACCCAAAGCACTCCTATGGTATCCGGGAGTTGCACAATCTCATGGTCTAAGGAAATGATACTTGACATTTGGAAAAGCTCTAGCAAACGAACTACACGATCTTGTGCTATGCTTAGGATTGGGTCTTGTCCATCACATCATTCTCCTAATGATGTGATCCCGTTATCAATTACATCCAATGTCCATAGTCAGGAAACCATGACTATCTGTTGATCAACGAGCTAGTCAACTAGAGGCTTACTAGGGACATGTTGTGGTCTATGTATTCACACATGTATTACGATTTCCGGATAACACAATTATAGCATGAACAATAGACAATTATCATGAACAAGGAAATATAATAATAACCATTTTATTATTGCCTCTAGGGCATATTTCCAACAGGGGGTACCCTATAGACACACAAGTTGATCTTTGATCTTTTAGCCGTGTGCGGTGCCCCCCTCCACCATAATCCACCTCGGCCATATCGTCGTAGTGCTTAGGTGAAGCCCTGCGCCGGTAGCTTCATCATCACCGTCATCACGCCGTCGTGCTGACGAAGCTCTTCCCCGACACTCTGCTGGATCGTGAGTTCGTGGGACGTCACCGAGCCGAACGTGTGCAGATCGCGGAGGTGCTGTACCTTCGGTGCTAGGATCGGTCTATCGTGAAGACGTACGACTACATCAACCGCGTTGTCATAACGCTTCCGCTTACGGTCTACGAGGGTACGTAGACAACACTCTCCCATCTCGTTGCTATGCATCACCATGATCTTGCGTGTGCGTAGGATTTTTTTTGAAATTACTACGTTCCCCAACATGTTGCGCGTACATAATAACTAGTAGTACTAGGTGGGACACCCGTGTAAGATTATAGCAATTCCCTCGTTCCATTTTGTGACGATTATGGAAGCCATCAACGAGAAATTAGGCAAGTAAGCAGTGTTGAAAGTCGGTGCTTCGACTTGGAGAGTTGATGCGGAACTAAGTTGACAGAGGTGAGTGGCTTCACGGCTCAAAGGGTCCGACTGGCTTTGAGTGGGCGAAGGCCAGTGAAATTGTGGTATCAAGGCTCTGTGTGAAGGTGACGGATAAGACCGACATCGTAGCTTCAAGGGTCCATGTAGCTTTTAGATTGGTGAAGGCAAGCTACGTTGCAATGTCATAGCTTCATGCAAGCATCAAAAGTGATGCGGATGAGCGACATCATTGCTCCAAGGGTACGCGCCTTCTACTTGGTGAAGGCGAGCGACTTTATGGCATTGAGCCTCCATGCCATACGAAGGCAAAAGAGACAAGTGGCATTGTAATATCGAGGCTTCATGAAGTATCATGACGATGGAGACTACTATCGTCACAACTAGGGTCCGCATAGCTTCTGGTTGGCAAAGGCAAGTGGCATAGCAACATGGAGGCTCCATGCGGCATTAAAGCGACCGATATGAGTGCCGTTGCGGCTCCAAGGATCTCTTGAGGAGTCTATCGCTTTCCTGAACCTGCAAGGGTATGTATTCTATACTTTCAGCATGTTAGATGTCAACTTTACCTTATTCATTTATTTTATGAAGCTTTAGGTTGATGCGTCTTGCTTTCGGTGAGTGAAGTTTCAGCTTTGGTCGGAACTTGCTTAGGCAAGGCCTTCTAACTTCCTTAGCTTAACACAATGGTTGATCTCGCACACGATGGCGCTAGTGTTGTTTCCATGCAAACAAAATGAGAGTAGGGGGTAACTCATCATTAGTACTCACGGAGTAAAGTTAGCAGGGGTGTACATGCGCCTTCGTTATACTCAAAGATAAAATTTGACATGTCGTTGTTTCTTAATAGGTTTGGTCTCTTTACTGGAGTGCAATTTAATTCTATGTTGGAGAGGTGACGAGGAGACCATTTCGAGTAGCAGCTCATATCAAAGATAATATCGCCTCCAGACTCCTTCCTTTTGACGAGTGAAGTGCTTGACTAGTCACTCAGATCGAATACAAAGCCACCACAAAGGTCCGCTTCCCTAGATGTAATCTAAGCCTTTTGAGGTCCCTCGAGTTTGTCCCAAAACTCTGAGCCATGAAGGGATTCTATTCAAGTGCAAGTGAATGTTTATATGCCCATGTGTGGCTTATATATGCTAAGGGTTTTTGACATATGGTCAAGAATATCATGGTAGTGGTCGGTAGAACGGTACAATAACAAGGTTTAACATTTAATTAAAACTTGTTCACCGTGTTGTTTAAAAAATATTCAACATGATAAAAAATGTTCATCATGTTGCAAAAAAATTACTGTGTATTCAAAAAATATTATGTATAATTATTTCATTTCTTAATAACAAAAAAACCCAAAGAAAACAGATAAGAAAATAAACACAAAAGAAAAAAGGAAATCATTAAAAAAATGAACAGAATAAAAACAGAAAATAATAAGCGAAAAAGAAAACCTGGCATGAAACAACGACCGCAAAAGAAAATCTGTTAAAATGGTCCGGCCCAGAATGTATGCAAGTTTTAGATATTATTATTATTGGACGGTATGAGTGGCGAATCCTATATGACGCCCGTGTGCGTCCGATCGGCGCTTCCTCGCTGAAGCGAAGGGAGCGAAGGAAGCGACACGGGCTGGCCCACTTCGAGTAGGTTCTCTGAACTGGGTTTTTTTATTTGTTTTTGTTTATTTTTACCGGTTTTCTGGTTTTCTTCATGTTTTTCCTTTTTTGTTTTTTGCTTCTTTCCTTATTTTCTTTTCTGTTTTCCTTTTTTTGTTTTTATAAATTCGAATTTCTCAAAAAAGTGTCTGTTTTTATTCATAAAGGCCTTTCCATAAAAAAAGTTCTCGGGGAACTAGGTAGGCCCACGTCGAAAAGTGCTGGGAATGCTTAACTGGGCCAAGGCCCACGCTGATGCGCCCTACGCGCTGCTGCGCCAACTGGCGCATAAGGTGCCGAAGAGGAGCTTTCTGTTGGCTCTATCGGTTGCGCAGACGATCTTCTTTCTTTCTTTTATTTTCAAAATAAC